>NC_068985.1:126110370-126111844 GCF_001194135.2 Octopus bimaculoides
TGTGTATTGTATTCTGTATACAAAAACAAGGACGCAAAAAACGAACAATGTTACGCAAATACAGTAGGAATAATAACAGGACAAACCGACAGATATCTTTCGACTAAGGACGAATAAAATTAAGCTGGCGTATATGGAAATAAGGCCTTACAGCCGACCTACACAAACACAACGCACGCACACACGCACACACACACACACACACACACACACACACACACACACACACACACACACATTTCTATATTATCAAGTCATCCCATGAGAAATGTCCGGATCTTAAATAAGGAAAACAAGAGATCAAATTTCACATTTTAATGAAACTTAATCATCAATATAGTTTCCATGATTATCTATGACATATTTCCATCTCGTAAGCTTTTTAATCCCGTCAGTGTAAAATTCTTTCGGTTTCGAAGAGAAGAGCCCTGAAAGGTCAGTTTCAACTTCTTCAATTGTTTCGATAGTTAATCCATCCAAATGATTCTGTAAACTACGGAACAAACGGCAATCTGAAGGAGCAAGGTGTGAAGAATAAGGCAGATGAGCAATTTTCTCCCTGCTAAGTTCTTCGATCTTCTGAGACGTGATCTTTGATGAAACGCCACTCCCTTTCCATTCACTAAAGCAGATCTTTTCAACAAAGCAGCGCTCAAACGCTCTAATGTCTGACGGTAGATTTGAGTATTCATTGTTGCATTAGTTGGTAGCACTTCAAAGTGGATAACTTCTTTGCATTCCCACCAAACACAGAGAAGAAACTTCTTCGCATGGAGTTCCCTTTTCGGTTGTTGTCGGGCTTTTTTCCCTTCACCAAGCCAATGACAACTACGCTTAACATTTTTCATCACCGGTCACCAGTCTGTCCCAAAAGGGCAAAATGAGTACACGAGAATAAAGAGAAGAGTAGATGTCCACTCGGGAGTTACAGTTGGCTTCAGACAAATAATGAGGAACCCATTTTCCGAGTTTTGGAACCTTGGCCGTGAACAGTTGTATGGCTTGAACGAAGCTTGCTTGTCAATTCTTCAACCGAAACTGCATAATCTTTTCTCAGATTCTGCCAAAAGGAGCTTGTCATCAAACTCAACTGGACATATTGTTCGGGCCTTGTCTTCAAGGCTGAAATCTCCACTTCTGAATTTTGCAAACCATCCTCTGCAAGTTCTTTCATTCAGGCACTCTTCTCTATAAGCGGAGCGAATATTTCGAGTCGCTTCAGCTGCAGAGTTTCTCTTTTTAAAATTCATACAGCATTATGTGCCCCAACTGCTCTTCAGTCACTTCCATGTCTGAAGAGCTATAATTAGTGAAATTTCAATTAGATTATCTTGCAAAATGAAATTTAATTAGTTTAAATATGTCCAAATGCATATAAATATTACTTGATGCCATTAAACATTCTAAAATACTGTTAAAGCGTTTACAAATTGAAAATATAGACATCTGGACTTTACTTATGGGATGACCTGAT
>NC_068985.1:126112064-126114753 GCF_001194135.2 Octopus bimaculoides
TATATATACAAAAACAACGAATTAAATCCAATCTTAATGTACATGAATGGAAAGACCTAATCAGTTAAAAAATGATATAAACCTCACAATTAAAGAAGCCGACAAAGAAGTGCGGTAGTGGTGATGGACACAGAGTACTACAAAAAGTTAATACTCTCCATGTTGGAAAATAATATTTACTATGAGATGATAATATAATACAACCCACAGAAGACACTTAAAAACTTATCCCCTTTACTTCAAATACATGGAAAGGGCCTCACTAAACATGAAATTGACTATTTATCCAATTTTAAATATAGACCTACTCTATTCTACGGATTACCCAAAATACACAAAAATCCACATATTTGTAAAGCTTGCAAAGTTTCTCCATACCTTTGCATTAATATTCCTCCCCCTACTGACCTCAAACTGAGACCCATCATTGCTGGCCCTGCTTGTGAAACCTACCGTTTGAGCAACTTCCTCGACATCTTACTCAAACCGTTTCTAAAATATGTGAAAAGTTTCATCAGGGATGACTTAGACACCACCTCCCGAAGACAATAAATGAAGGAACCCAGTTAATATTATTCGATGTGGTGAATTTGTACACCAATATCTCACACGATTATGGTATAGAAGCGATCACCTTCTGGCTAGGAAAATACCCACAAGAGATCCCAGGACGCATCAACCACAGATTCATAATCGCAGCACTCAAATTCATCCTAATGAACAATAAATTCATGTTTGATACAGTTTACTAATCGACAAAAATGTGGAATTGCAATGGGAACCCAAGCTGCTCCAGTGATTGCGAACCTTGTAATGGGTTACCTATAGCTTAAAATAGATCAATCATCACTACAAAAATATGGCACTCTTTTCATTGCTATTTAAAGGAGAACTGGAAGAGGTATCTGGACCATTGCTTTATACTTTGGAAAGACAGCATGGGCAAACTCCTCGATTTCAAAATAATGCTTAAAAATATAGCAACATACAATTAACCATGGAACACAGCAGTAAACAACTCCCTTTTCTTGACATCCTAATTAAAATAGTTAATAACCACATCGAAACAGACATCTTCTGTAAACCCACAGATTCTGAACAATACCTATTATTCAACTCATGCCACCCCGAACACACAAAAATTAATATGCCTTATAATCTAGCGAAAAGAATCTGTACCATAGTTTCGGACACCTATACTCGTGAACGAAGTCTCCTTGAACTCAGATCAATACTAATCAAGAGACATTACCCAACATCATTAATAAATGATGGAATTAAACGAACTAAGGAAATAGAGATACGAACATTAAGAGAAGTCAACCGAAATACTAAACCAGACTAAAAAATACTCCCATACATCTTCACACATGACCTTAGAAACAACGAAGCCTTTAACATTATCATCCAAAATCTACCCATCCTCACAAGAGATAAAACAATGAACAAAATTTTAGGCTCACACAAAGTTATCAAAAGTAAAATGCAACCTAAATCATTGAAAACAATATTAACC
The DNA here is from genome assembly GCF_001194135.2 of Octopus bimaculoides. Taxonomy (NCBI): domain Eukaryota; kingdom Metazoa; phylum Mollusca; class Cephalopoda; order Octopoda; family Octopodidae; genus Octopus; species Octopus bimaculoides. The sequence goes on from NC_068985.1 coordinate 126,113,581, forward strand.
AGCGCAAGACTATATCCATTACCAACAGAACCAAAAGTGAAAAAATGTGGTCGACCTAACTGTGATACTTGCCCCCAACTTTTTGAGGGTTCAGAGTTCCACTTTAAACAAGGTGAAATATTTAAGATTAAATCAAATTTCACCTGTGCCTCGGAAAATCTAATCTATGCCATTACATGCTTAGGGTATGGTAATAATTATATTGGCTAAACAGGAATATCACTCCGTAGAAGAACCACTCTCCACAAAGAACAAATCCGCCACCCACAATACAGACAGATATAGGTCAGTGGACACATGGAAAGATGCGGAGGAATCTTAATCCAAATTTCCTAATTTTTCCCTTCTATCAATGTTCACAGAACACCTCAATACAACAAAGAATGAATAAAGAGGCAACTTTCATCAATAAATATCGTTCACAACTAAATGTGAACACATAACATAATACGGAACACTACTAACCTTTCATTTAATACCACTAACCCCCATACATCCCATACACCATTCACATTACAGATCTGATCTACCCTAATTGCACCAAATCCAGAACTATTTACCTCCCTTACGCATAATCTTTTTACAAGGGACTAGTCGACCTGACACCGTTCAGTATTCGGTATGCATTAGTAACATTACGAAATGTTACTAATCATTTCGTAATGATTAGTAACATTACGAAACTGATATGCTTTTGAATCTCTTCAACAATTCACAATAATGACTTTTATTACTTTTATTCCTACCTCAGTTCATCTAATTGTATATACCTATCGTTACTTTTCATAAAACGTCTTTACTTCTTTTGATTTCCAACGTGCATTTTCGCTTATTTTTCCTCTTACTTCCCCACCCCCACCTATATATATATAGCTTAAAATAGCATTCCTAGGAACTTCACATATATGATGTTACGCAGAGGACACTCAATCTAATAAACAGCGCAAAAATCCAAGCAAGGCACTGTATGTATCCATAGCACAAAGATGTGACATCGGCTGCGCAGTAGACCACGCAGTATAAATAAGATTATTAAATAATTATAATAATAATAATAATAATAATAATAATAATAATAATGATGACGATGATAGTTTCTGAGTCGAAGGCGACCAGAACCTTGTGGGTGGGCATTATGTATGTATGTTGTATATATATATATACATATATATA
>NC_068985.1:126115182-126115842 GCF_001194135.2 Octopus bimaculoides
TAATAATAATAATAATAATAATGATGACGATGATAGTTTCTGAGTCGAAGGCGACCAGAACCTTGTGGGTGGGCATTATGTATGTATGTTGTATATATATATATACATATATATACATAGTACACGTTTTATCACAATTGTTATGATAATATATAAATAATGAAGATTACAGCTTATACTAAAGATCATATGTCTATCTTAAAGTGGTGGAGAATAAATCATCCATGCATGATTAGATTAGAGATAATCATACGAACATCAATTGATGATTGGAAACAGGATCAGTTCAAGATCAGATAGGCAGATATAGTCTCCATCTGCTGCTTCATACACTTGGTAAATACGTATGCACATAAATACGTAAGTGCGTATATGCATATAGAAAAGCATGCCTACGTGAATACATGCATACACGAATAGCTACAAACATACACGCAAGTACATATATTACATTCGCATTTATACTTTGATACGCAAATATACCGAGATCTGTGCGTGTTTTTAATATGAATAATATATATTTCTAACTTACATGTGTGTTCATGTGTACATATATATATATATATATACATACATACATATAATAGACATAAACGCAAATAGAGGGAATGAGAGAGCTTAGGACAAGGAGAAACACACACATATATATATATATATATA
>NC_068985.1:126116366-126121618 GCF_001194135.2 Octopus bimaculoides
TTGTAGTACTCGGTGTTACTTTGAGGCACCCCTTAGATTTATCATCTCTCGATCTATACACGCGCACGCACACACACACACACACACACACACACACTCACACACACACACATATATATATATATATATACATACATACATATAATAGACATAAACGCAAATAGAGGGAATGAGAGAGCTTAGGACAAGGAGAAACACACACATATATATATATATATACACATACTTTTTTAATGTTTTTCTTAAGTTTATTTTTTGAACTTGTGGATGACACACGAGATGTCGAAATAGCGTTCACTTGATAACAAGGCACTCTTCTATTTTTGCTAATAATAATAATAATGATGATGATGATGATGATGATGATGATGATGATGATGATGATGATGATGATGATGATGATGATGGTGGTGGTGAAGATGATGATAAATACACTAACGCAGTACCAGGCAGTGGCTCTCATGGCTTTCGATTTTAACAGACTGAAGGTGTCATCATATACATGTTTTGTCGTGGTATAAAAGATGGGCTACAGCAAATATTCTGCTCAATACCTCAGATTTGCTTGTCCGTTGCTTGACCTTAATAGTTGAGCATATATACCTTGGTGGCTGACGATTTGTGCATCTCTGATCACGAGCAGAAGTCGTAGTGTAGCATCATAGCTACGTATTGAGAGGAATTCTTTAGGGTTTGAATAATTCTCCTCTGAAAAAATGGGTGTTTCGTTCATCATCCTTAAACAAACCTTATTCAGGGACCATTTGGACGGGATGGGCTACTTGACCTGAACAAAATCCTTCACTGGGCCCCACCTGCAAGGTCATACGCTGTTTACCTTGATACAAGGTCACTGTGCTGCACACATATGGTTGTGATGCGTGTACCTGGTGTACCCTTATCAGACGAGTTGTCATGATGGGTATACTGAGCTTCGTATATTTGTACCACAGTGTCACTTTGGTGGCATGCACTGCTCTCTCACTCAATAATAAGGATAATAATAATCCTTTGTACACAAGGCCTGAAATTGGGAGGGACAAGTTCATTACATCGATCCCGGTACTCAAGTGGTACTTATTTTATCGACCCCGAAAGGATGAAAGATAAAGTCGGCCTTGGAAGAATTTGAATTCTGAACGTAAGGGCGGACGAAGTGCCGCTAAACATTTTGTCCGGCATGCTAAAGATTCCACCATCTCGCCGCCTTAATAATAATAATAATAATAATAATAATAATAATAATAATAATAATAATAATAATAATAATAATAATAATAATAATTTGAAAAAATAATAATTTATGAAGAAAAAGTAGTAAAATTAAAGGAAGGGAGAATAAAGAGAAAAAATGTGAAAGAAAGAAAAAGGGAAAAGGAAGTGTTGGGTTATCTATCCATAGATAAACGCTATTTCGCAATTTTGTGTAAAGCAAATGAATATGTAGATTGTAATAAAGTATTTATGAAAAGCTTCTAAAGAAACGGCTTTAGCGAATTTCAAATTAAATGAGAATTTCTTAATGTCATTCAGAGAGTGGCTGGATTGACGTTGTATCCTGTTGGTTTAATTGATTTATTTACCTCATCCTAAGAACAAGAATAAAGGTGAGCTTCATTAGAATTAAAAGTATTCATTTGTTTTATTTATTTTTCATTAAGGGATTTAAGCTGGTTTTCTTGTTTTTTTTTTTTTACTTTTTATTTTACATACATCATTCTCCACATTTTTGCATGAGCCAACTGTATATATATATATGTAATTTTTATATACATACGTCTTCATTATGCACATCAATTAAGGTCAGAAAGAAAGGGATATAAAATCCGGATATTCGTGTGATTTTCATAAGAATTAATTTTCTCCTCTCACTATAGACAATTTTGTCCTTACATTAAACTCACGACCGTTTTCGCAGTTGCTAATTTCTCCTTGAAAATTTACGATACAATTTGTTTCATTTGCATTCATTTCTTAATCCCTTTATCGCATTCTAGTTCGCCGTTTATCGCTTATTAAGCGGATTTCTTTGAATCAATCTTTTTTTATGAAAAGACGCCTTCGCTCTTTCTCAATTCAATTAATTTCCACAGTTTACATCCGATATAGTAATATAAAGCCTTTCTTATATTCAAACTCAACGGGCACAGTGATGTACCATAATCCTGCTGGATGGATTTCTTTGCAAGGGGAATTCCATGACAACGATGACAATTAATATTATGGTGGGGTGTGTGTGACTGCATCACGGCCCAAATCTTTAGAAGGACTTCAATTTAGTCGGGAAAGTAACAAAACATAGCTGCTAATTGTGCATTGTGCTAATTGTGCTAATTGTGCTAATTGTGCATTGTTGCAGTTGCATGGGTTGTTGTTACTGATGCTGTAGTCGTTGCTGTTGGTGCTATTCTTATTTAACACGAGCGCAGGCTTAATCGATAATATGTCATCGATATCCTAAGCAGTGAATTTAGAGCTATATCATCCAATGTACGCCTTCTTTCTGAAAACGCAAAACAAAAACGACAAAGTGAATACTTTTACAAGAAATGAGCATTGACAGATGAATAAATGAATTACTGAACAAACCAAGTGGCCAGTGGTTCGTCTCCTTCATCACTTTTAAATAGCTATGTCCATCGAACTAAGAATAGGATTGATCTGTGCCATACAATTGAAAATACTGATACCTTTAGGAGAAAAAACACAGAGTGAGTAAGGTTGCTTTTACAAGCAGAGGAATTACGTAGAATATGTGAGGTACCTATAAGTACAGTCTTTCGTAATTAGCCTATTATTTTGGGGCTGCCAGGCATTTGATCTATATACTTGTTTACTCCTCTTGATATCATTTCAAGTGCCCCAATGATAATAGTTAATGCCCTTGTTTTGAGATGCCACATTCTTCTCATTTCAATGTTCAGGTCCTTATACTTGCTCAGCTTCTCAAACGTTTTCAGTGATATGTTTCTGTCGGCTGCGAGTGCAACAGCAATTAGAAAACAAATTCCTTTGATACGATTTTTCACAATGCGATCAGATTTATGTATCTATATTTACTGAACAGTTAGAACACTGAAATTCCAGAGGATGGTAGCCTCAGCATTCTGGACAACCTGTGTAGCTTATGTTTCCGCCAATTGTTTTTGTGAGAAAGGTTGTATGTGCGGCAAATTGACCAGTGTGTGTGCTGAGCTGCTCTGTCATGACATTACAAGTAATTCTGTTGGTGCCAATCTAGGACATTCAGAGACTATGTGGTCGATTGTCTCTGAGTTCTCTCTGCATATTCCGTATAATGAGCTGCTTTCATATTTGTGGACATCACTCTAGTGATTCCTAGTTGTAAGGGACTGGTCTTAAGTAGCAATGACAAAACATTTCAGCTTCTGGTTTGAGATCAGAGCATAACAGCCATTGATGAGTAAGGGCTTGATCTACAAAAGGGTCCCTGATTCTAGTTGATTCTTTGTTATGCTGTGACCTTTGCTCCCATTTCTTATGAATTTATTGGAGGTTGGTTTATTTGGCTATGGTTTTTAGTTGTTTTACATTGTCTTCGGGTACTAGTTCGTCTAGTTGCATTTCTCAAAGGTATACTTTCACATTTTTCATCACTGAGTGCAACCGTTTGCTATAGTCACGTTTCAGAACCAGCTTTAATATCCGGTCGTTTGCGTATTGCAGGTAGGCAGACAGTCCCATGGTTGCAATTTTCAATGAGAATTGAGATTGTATTAACCCCCACCGACTGCTTTCTTTTCTCGGGAGGTATATTCGGTCTGTGTCTGTTTTGGGGTGATACATACGATGCATTGTCATCAGCTTTTCGTATTTTGACGTCAACTTTGTTGTTGTTGTTGTTGTTGGTGGTGGTGGTGATGTTAGTAGTAGTAGTAGTAGTAGTAGTAGTAGTAGTAGTAGTAGTAGTAGTAGTAGTAGTAGAGTGGTGGTTTGGAGCAATCTTCTAATTATATGCCTTTGGGAATTTGTTCTGATCATTTATGATTTGAGTTCAAGCCTTGTTCAGTTTGACTTCGACCTTAACTCTTCAGATATCGATAAAATAAAGAAACGACCAAGTAATAAACTCAATATAATTGACTAAACCCACACGCTAAATCTGTTATCTTGTACCTGTGTTAGACTTCGTTTTCGATATTCTTATTATTTTGAGGAAAGTAATAGATAACATCGATAAAACATTTTAAGACCGCATCAGGAAATGGCCAAATGTATCATTTATAGGTTGTCGATCAATTAAGCACCAATCGAGACCAAAGTTCAAAAATGACGCCGACATCCTACATCAAAATCTATGACACAGTACATATTTTAAAACCTTATATTAATATAAAGTTATGTGTATGATATAATACGCCTTAAAACCATACCTCTTTATTAACAGGCCATCTATTAAAAAATCCATTCTAATATGTTTATGTTTGCAGTAGTTTGTAATCTTTATGTTAGTATAATGGTTTATTTTCGCTAATTTGTAGATATGTATGTGTGTGTGTGTGTGTGTGTGTGTGTGTGTGTGTGTGTGTGTGCGCGCACGTGTCAATGGATATACATATGTGTGTATGTATTTGTGTGTATGTGAGTATATCTATCAATCTCTCTCTTTCTCTCTCTCTATTTCTCTCTCTCTCTCTCTCTCTCTCTATATATATATATATATATATATATATATATATATATATATATATATATATATATATATATTTGTATTTAAGTATAGATATGTATATATATATGTGTGTATGTGCGAGTGGGTGTCTGTGTGCGCGTGTGTGTGTGTGTGTCTTTGTGTATGTGTGTGTGTGTGTCTGTTTGTGTGTGTGTAAATATGTATATCAATGTATCCAGGGCGATTATATCGACATATCATTCATATATGCATATTGAATCATACGCATATGTCATTCAATATATGCGTGTCATACATAGCAAACAGGTTACGAAGCAGAAATCAACGGACACAAGCACACGCATGCACACACGCTTATAAGTATGCAAATATATTCAAGTATATCATTGCATGTGAATATGTGGGTTGGATAAAAATATTCATCTATCGTGTGTATAGGAATATAATATGATATAACATTATATGTGTGTGTGCATATGTGTGTATAAATCTCTCTCTCCCTCTCTCTCTTCACACACATGTATGTACATACATAAATTCACTCACATACAGAAGCAAATATATATATGTATATATATATATATATATATATATATAT
>NC_068985.1:126121984-126128959 GCF_001194135.2 Octopus bimaculoides
TGTGTGTGTGTGTGTGTGTGTATGTGTGTGTGTGTGTGTGTGTGTGTGTGTGTGTGTGTATCTATATACATGGACGATATAAAAAAGAAACATTGTTAACCTGATAGGAATATTGATTTATTCTGTTTCGTTAAAAAATTTTGTTAGTTTTTTTTTTCGCTTATAAAACATAAAGTGCTTCTCTGACCGATATTTATTTAAATATGCACGCATTTGATCGCACATATCTAAGCATGTGTATGAGTATGTGCTTGTATGTGCGTGTGTGTATGTATGTGTGTATTTATAGATGTGCATGTGCACGCAGGTTCTTCAGTTTACGGTCCATTAAATCCCTAATAAAAGCGTGGGAACACTCAGGAGCTGCATATGTGTGTGCGTGTCTGTTTCTACGCATTTATTTGTATTCATGTATATTTTTTTAAATATCTATGTATATGTATTAATGTGTATATATATATATATATATGTGTCTGTGTATTTTGTATATGTATATATATATATATATATATATATATATATATATATATATGTATGTATGTATTTATGTATGTATGTATGTATGTATGTATGTATGTAAATGGATGAATGAATTATCCTTTACACTTAATTTGCACAATAACTCATACTTTCCATACCACAAACTATTCACCAATCTCAAGTATATTAGTCCATCCAGTAATCACGCTAGGGCAATTACTTAGAATTTAGTTTAAAATATTTCAGTTAGATTGTCTAAACTATCCGCCAATGATGACATTTTTAACAAGGCAGAATTTTATAACTCTGCTTTAGTTAATGCAGGGTATAAAGAAAAAGTTACCTACATCGATTCTGTTCAATCTCATTCCTTATCCACTATTCGAGACAAGAAATCTAGTTGTAATAAGAAGAGTGATTTTAATTCTAATATGGACAACAACACAAAAAATAATAAAATTCTTTTACAGAGTAAGGGAGGCAACCGTTATTTAAGCCCATTTTTTCACTCTAGAGGTAATTCACCGTTCTTTAGAGATAGTACCACTTACAATTTGACTGGTGCTAGCAAAACTATTTGGTTTGTTATTCCGTTTGGAAGGCAAATTAAATCTAATCTTCCTTTGCAGTTCCGTGAAGCGTTTAGTAAAACTTTCCAAAAAATTCTAGATATTACTCCATTATTAATTCTCATATAGTTAGAGTTGCCTTCTCCAGCACAAAGAATCTTTCACAAATGATATCTTCATAAATTATATCTTCTCGCAGGATCATTAGCACGCCGGACGAAATGTTTGGCGGTATTTCGCCTGCGGCTACGTTCTGAATTAAGATTCCGCCGAGGTCGACTTTGCCTGTCATCCTTTCGGTATCGATAAAATAAGTACCAATTGAACACTGGGATCGATGTAATCGATTCATCCCCTCCCACAAAGTGGCTGCCCTTGTGGCAAAATTTGAAGTCATTATTATTATTATCATTCCCTTTCACTACTCAGAGCTCACGATTTCACTTACTCCGGTTAATTCTGTAAGAGCAGACAGTATCTTATCGTCAGCGGTTTCACAGGGTTTCTTTCTACGACACTTAGCACCCAAGTACCAATCTCAAAGTCCTCACTGTCCCGAATAAAGGCATTTTAGAGCATGTTCTAACCTCATGTCAATCCCAATATCTCTGACCTGGTTGTTAATTATCCCAGTGTCCCTATAACTACTGGGATGACACTTCCTTCATCGTCCGCCTTTGTGCAATCTCATCTTTAAGTTACTTGTACTTCTCAATCTTCTCCTGCTCTTGTCACCCACTCGTGCATTCCCAGGTATAGCAATGTATTTCTTTCTTCCTTTTATCCACTACAACAATACTTTGTCTCCGAGCATCAGTCACTGAGTCACACTGGATTGTAAAATCACATAAGATCTTATACCCATTGTTCTCGGCGGCACCTGGATTATGCTTGTACTATTTCAATGTCCTTTCAAGGCCGTACTTCTCACACAATCTCCAGTGAAGAAACTTAGTAACGTTATCATGCCTTCTTTTGTATTCCTTTTGGGTCAATTTGCTATACTCACTCACATGATGTAAGACTGTTTCATTTGTGATACCGCATAACCTATAAAGAGCGATACACTTCTCTTACCTGTTTGGAACTTGGTGTAATTACTCCTCAGAGCTTGTTCCTGGGCGCTGCATATCAATGCTTCAGGGAATTCTTTCAGTTCATTTTTCCCTAACCACTTCCATGTGTTGGTTTTGTCTTTCCCTTCCATTTCTTTGCAGTATTATCAAGGCCTTGCTTTCATTTTCCAGTTATTCAATCTACCCATGCATCCACCTATATTTCCTGCGCAAGGTTTAGAATATAAAAGATTTTTCCACAGCATTTGCTTGCCAACAACAGCAGCAACGAAGGATATGACAGACAATCCACAATTAGCCGCCGAAACAGTCCCTTTCCCCAACATCACAACCGTCACCACAAATAACATCAACAATTGTACAAATACCAACACTACAAGCAATCTTCGTCACTAATGAACAAATCATCATCATCAATAAGAGAGATATAATGAGAGAGAAAAACAATGAGAGCAAGATGTCAGAGAGAAAGAGCGAGTGAGAGAGAGAGAGAGAGAGAGAGAGAGAGAGAGAGAGAGAGAGTGATAAAATTCGACTTCAGTACTTGGCTGACACTGGGAGGGTTATTAAAGACAAAGTTATCTTCAGAACGATTTGATTTGAACTCAGAGTATAAAGATGGAAAAATACAGTAAAAATATCTCATTCTCTAATGACACTGCTAATCTACATTTTAAAAGGAAAAAGAGAAACAAAACAAGATGTGGCAGTCATGATAAAATGGCCATTCGATCAGGACTGAAACCAAACATCAACAGTAACAACGAGCAACCGCTCGCTAATTCTTCTTTGCCCTATCAACCCCACGTCATTGCGTGTAGCTTACAACTTTCTCGTTTGCAATCGCATTTCTAAATCACATTGTTCTTCAATAAATTGTTCCTGGGATTACAGATTGTGGTTTGTTATTAGTGAGAAGGATTTTAATTTTAGTGTGTTTGTAGTAGATTAGAGTCATTTTATGGTTTCGCGTGGTGCATTTAGTATTCTATTATAAAAGTTTTTTATTTTTGATAATGCGCTTATCTATTTTATATTTGCTTACTTGTTTCCTGTATTTGACAACAATGCACTTACAAAATGTTCACAAAAAAGTGCAACGTTTCAATGCACTACATCACCACAACAAAAACAAAATTAGATTGCAAAACATTAGCAAACAATATGTTTATATCCTTACATGATTGGAGCAATACGTATCGTCTAGTACAATGCTAGCATAAATATACGAGTAACATATAATGATCACAAACGAAAATAAGCACCCTTGGTGCTGTATAAATTACGATTACGGCAACAATGCCTTCACCAATCACATTGACACTGCGTAATATTAAACAGCAACATGCGGAAAACACATCAAGATCATTTCGTATAAAAGATGAGTGTCTAGAAATATTTATGACGGCGAAATACTTCATAACCTCTCTGTAGAAGAAGATACACCAGGTTAATTGATATGGTCTGTAGGAATTCAGGTAATTCAAACTCAACCAGTTGTCACCAGTCAAAATTGTCTTTTATCTTTTATCAGACAAAAGACAGTGGCCATGCTGGGGCACCACCTTGGAAGGATTTTAGTTAAACACGATCGACCTCAGTACTTATATTTTTAAAGTCTGGTACGGATGTCGTGTCTTTAACCGAACTGCTACAAAAACTGGTGTGTTTAAGTCCCTGTAAGCTTGGCAAAAGATACCAATAAAATAAGTACCAGGCTTTAAAAAATAAGTACTTAGAGACTTATTTTTTTATTATTAATATTTTGGAGTACTTCATTGAACTAAAAATTGTTCGAGGTGGTGCTCCAGCCGGATGACTGAAATAAGTAAACAATAAAAGATAAAAGGTCTATTAATAAAATTGATTGTATAATTATTCGGAATACGCAGTGGGACTGAACCCGTAACTATGTGGTTGGTAAGCAAGCTACTTACTACACAGCCACATAGATTCTTTGAAACAGCTGCTGGTGCTGTCATGAAATGGCTGCAGTTCAATGACTGAAACCTGGCGCAAAACATTTACTGTATAAATATATTATCGCGGTTTTATATAATTAATGCCTTTTCTCTAATACATTACTTCAAGAGCACAAACCAGTTAACCAAAACCTGTGAACTACTCGTGGCAACTATGTTGCTTCCTGTTTCTTTTGATACTAATCCAATCCCCCTCTTTCTTTCTCTCTTTTTCTCTCTTCCTCTCCCACATACATTTTCGACACAACTATACTAAACCACAATCTTTTTATGTCATTTCAAATTGCAAACCTTCACCATTTATAATTGTCTCCGCCCTTCTCCGTTTCAGTTTCGTTTGCACACTATCGGTTTGTTTTTTTTACATTATCACTTTCTCTCTCTCATCCTCTCTCTGTCTTCTTGTTTTCCTCTCTCTCTCTTTATTACTGTTTTTCCAGAAATTTGCTGTTCTTTTACCAAGTTTTGTGTTTTTCATATCAACTATAATCGCACGCTATGCACCACATGCTTTTGTTCAATGCCATATTTCTCTTTTTCCAATTTCTTTCTTTCTCTTCTATGTCTGAATGAATGAATGTGTGTGTGTGTGTGTGTGTGTGTATATAAGTGTGTGTGCGCGCGCGGGCGTACGTGCGCGTGCGTCTTTATATTCGTGTTAGACTCTCAATGCTTAGTAAACGGTGTTGCTTTGTTTATATTCCAATAACTTAGCCAGCATCGGTTGTCAAGCGATGTTGGGGAGACAAACACAGACACACAAACACACATATATATACATATACATATACATATATATGACGAGCTTCTTTCAGTTTCCATCTACCAAATCCACTCACAAGGCTTTGGTCGGCCCGAAGCTATAGTAGAAAACAATTTCCCAAGGTGCCAAGCAGTGGGACTGAACCCGGAACCATGTGGTTGGTAAGCAAGCTACTTACCACACAGCCACTCCCGCGCCTGACAACAACAAAACAAAAAGGAATTTAACCAATTTTAGCAGAACAGTTAGCACGCCGGTCAAAATACTTAGCAGTAATTCGTCCGTTCTTATTTTCTGATTTCAAATTCTCCTGGGATTGACTTTGCTTTTCATCTTTTCGAGGTCGAGAAGATTAATATTGGTTGAACACTGGAATCAATGTAATTGTCTTGCCCACTCCATCGAAATTGGTGGCCTTGTGCCAAAGTTTGAAATCAATGTATAAAACTAGGCACATTACAATGGCAGCCGTTACAAGGCGTATAGAAAAACTGAGAAAGTGCGTGACAATCGTCTATTCCTGTGAAAAAGCTGCAGCTTTTCTGACGTGAGCAATGTTCTGAAGTTAACTTCACCTTTAATCAACAGGAAAGAATGGTATCCATGCTTCAGTATTTTCTTTTCCTGTACTTTTACTTTTGTGTATGTTTAATTTTTATTGTGTGTGTGTGTGTGTGTGTGTGTGTGTGTGTGTGTGTGTGTGTGTAAGGCTTGTGTATCTATTCGTCACGGCGTATTAGTAAATGCTCTATCTGAACATTTTAGAAAAATGTATGAAGTAAGCACAAGCATTTATCTGAATGTATACTCAGCATGGTTCTTGCGAAAGAGCATGTAACACTGGTCTACGAAGAGACCGACACTGCGATACTTTATCTTGTTCAATGACATCGATGCACTCCGCATACAGTCAGGCACTGAACATAAACAACTTGATATATAATAAAATGGTTTCAAATTTTGGCACAAAGCCAGCAATTTCGGGGAATGGGGCTAAGTCGATTACCTCAGCCTCAGTGTTCCACCGGTATTTATTTTATCGACATCGAAAGGATGGAAGACAAAGTCGACTTCGACGGAATTTGAACTCAGTAAGTAAAGATGGACGAAATGCTGCAAATCATTTTGTCCGGCGTGCTAACGGTCGAGCCGGGCTCGCCGCCCTCACTTAGTATAATATAATCCTTTCTACCATAAGTACAAGACCTGAAATTGTATGGGAGGGGGATAGTCGATTACATCGATCCCAGTACGTAACGAGTACTTATTCCATCGCCCCCGAAAGGATGAAAAGCAAAGTCGACCTAAGTGGAATTTGAACTCAGACTGTAAGGACGAACGAAATGCCGATAACCATTTCGCTCGGTGTGCTAACGATTCTACCAAATCGTCATCTTCACTTGATATGATATAACAACTAGAAATAAATACTAACAAGGCAAATTAGCCAAATCGTTTAGGCGTCAAGTGAAATGCGTTTCGGTTTCATTCCGGCTCTTTTTCTCTTTGAATTCAAAATTCTCCGATGTCAAGTTTGTCTTTCACCCTTTTGGAAATGATGGATAAAATCATATTAGTCTTCAGCTGTGAACTGGCAGAGTCGTTTGAGTATCGGATGGGATACCTTGTGATATTTGTTCCGGCTCCTTTAAAATTCTATATTCAAATACCGCCGTGGCCTACCAGACGTATACACTCATATAGCTGACTATGGATAGCAAACATTAAAGCGGTCTATGATATTAAGTCTGCTTAGAGCAGATGATACTTAATGACGATGATATATAATGAAATATTTATATCCTCTTAGCAATTGCAATCGTTTTGAAAATGCCGGATGTGTATCTTTCAAGTTAAAATTATTTCAATAATGGATGAATCTATTAAAATAAAAATGGAATAAAATTTAATTGAAGGAAACAAAATTATGCAAAATGGCAGCAAACTCATTCGCATTCTTTGCTTTTTTTTTTCTTCTCTACCATCCTCTGTCCTTTCACAATGTTAGAGCATATACGTCTGCGTGCTTGCGTTGCGTGTGCAAATAAGTTGTTGTATGCGCGTATATATATACATATATATATATATATATATATATATATATA
>NC_068985.1:126129241-126131142 GCF_001194135.2 Octopus bimaculoides
TATATATATGTATATATATATATATATATATCATATATATATTATATATAAGAAGATATTATACATGTATGTATGTATGTATGTATGTATGTATGTGTGTATGTATCAGCAGGGATATGCCAAACACGGAGTAGCAATAGCTTTCTCAGCTCTATAAAATGTAATTACAGTCTACTTCTGCATTGAGGATATTTCTTGTTTGAAAATTCAACCGTGTGTATGACCATGTATATGTACATATGTCTGTGTGTATAAGTGCGTGCGTACACGCGTGTGTGCGTGTATGTGTGTTTGTGCGTGCGTGTGTTTCTTCGCGCGCACGTCTGTCTAAGTGTGTCTACGTGTATGTATCCATATATAATTTGTTAAGTCAGTCCCACTTTACGGCTGGTCGCCCACAGAAAGTATTTTTGTGCGTTTTCTATGCATTGCTCTTTTGTTCTTTTTTGTTTTTGTTTTTTCGTGTATTGCTGTTCTTTTCTGTTATTATTGTTTCTTTGTACTAGTAATAAAAGTGGCGCACTGGTTGAACTATAAGTGTTCTGATGATAAACCTCATCACCATCATCATCATCATCATAATAATAATAATAATAATAATAATAATAATCATAATTGTGATTATCATCACCATGCGATGGTGATAGTCGTAACGATACTGTTGATGGTTCCTGGTGTTGTTGCTGACTTTTCTGTTTGTCAGTAGGTGGAAAAAAATCCAATATGCTCTTTGTTTTAAATGCTGAGTTAATATCTATCAATGCATCAATGATCCACTACTCTTCCGCGACGCTCCCGTGAGGAAGTAGGAATGTTACGCCATCGTTTTGATATAACAGGAAAGCTACATAAAGTCGATGTATGCCCTCGTGCTATAACAACATCGATTTGATCCCAATCGAAGCTCTAGCTTAGTGGTTCTCAATCGGAGTCTGTATGACCCTTGGGGATCCATATAAGGTTTTGTTGTCAACATTTATCAGCAATTATTTGGTTATACTTCTACAATACATAAAATATTTTAACAATGTTTTTTATACAATTCCTAACAGTATTTAATCATGAAAATAATATATAAAAGGATTTTTTTAAACACCGAATGGCTATGAGGATCGATCCAAGTAAAATAGGAATCTAAGGGGTCTATAGCCAAAATATGGTTGAGAATCACTGTTCAAGCCGTCAGTTGTTTTCGCAATTTGCTTGTTTAGTGAAAAATAATAATTGTTCTGAAATTGACAAATTAGTGGCGTAGGCATTGTTGTTCCGGATGCAAACTATAGCCCTGGGATGACAAGAGATTCATTAGTCAGTTTAGTGTGTGTGTGTGTGTGTGTGTGTGTGTGTGTGTGTGTGTGTGTGTGTGTGTGTGTGTGTGTGTGTGTGTGTGTATGTGCTTATGTGTGTGTGCGTGTTTCTCCTCCATCACCGTTTTACTATTACTGTTGGTTTCTTTTCATCCCCGTAACTTAACGGTTCTCCACGGTAACTGCAGTGAATTTGCCTTATAGCAGCTGAAATATGTCACAAGCATATTTTAACTAACCTAAACGTTGCTTATGCCTCAACACTGCTTAGCGTTCATATTACGGTAATTTTCACGCAACGATGCGTCACCGGGATGTCTAGACAGGATTTCTATGCTAATTCTGTCCAGTACACCACTATGTTGTTCTTTGGAATGTTGTTCTTTGGCATGACCAGCATGCCAAAGAACAACATGGTGGTGTACTGGACAGAATTAGAATAGAAATCCTGTCTAGACACCCCGGTGACGCATCGTTGCGGCAAATACAGGAGTCGGTCCTCATAACTGAAACGCAACCAGTTTTGAACACCAAATACACTTAGATGAGGGCCTTACAATTGCCCATGGTTGCATGCGTTGTTCACACATATGA
>NC_068985.1:126131731-126132345 GCF_001194135.2 Octopus bimaculoides
TGCAAAACAGAAAACAATTACATTTTCGATACTTGCTTCTCTTCGCTTTCAATCGAGCATCCAAAGCTATCAATACCGCTCGTGGCATTTGTGCTACCTATGGGAAGGAGGTTTTAGCGAAAAAAAAAAAAAAGAAGCAGAATATAAAAAAGTGTTCACCTTTCAAAGAGGGGAAATTTAATCTCGCCCTCTTCGCGTTCCGGCCAACCTGTACAGTTGAACAAAGTTCGATTTAGCTGGACCAAAGCTGGGATGCTCTGATGATACCGTAGCCCGTCATGCCCACTCGATGGATAAGATCTAAAAACTCGACAGCGCAATGCTGCTACACAACTCTCGCCGTCACTAATTTGACAAAAATTGCTTATTAGGAGCTGAGTTGTCAAGTTCTACTGTACCTTACTTATACTCCTCATATAGCACCTTCAGATCATTACTTATTTCGCTCGCTCTCTACAATTTGCCAGGTGTTTCATTCAACAAGTACATGGAGCTGAAAACGTCACTCGAAGACCTCTTTCAGTCATGACCCGGTGAATTTATGTGAGAACCCAAAACACATACATACATATATGATTGTATGGTTGTATATATATATATATATATATATATAT
>NC_068985.1:126132862-126137032 GCF_001194135.2 Octopus bimaculoides
GCCGCGGGCCGACCAAAGCCTTGTGAGTGGATTTGGTAGACGGAAACTGAAAGAAGCCTGTCGTATATATGTATATATATATGTGTGTGTGTGTATGTGTTTGTATGTCTGTGTTTGTCCCCCCAACATCGCTTGACAACCGATGCTGGTGTGTTTATGTCCCCGTAACTTAGCGGTTCGGCAAAAGAGACCGATAGAATAAGTACTAGGTTTCCAAAGAATAAGTCCTGGGGTCGATTTGCTCGACTAAAGGCGGTGCTCCAGCATGGCCACAGTCAAAAGACTGAAACAAGTAAAGAGTAATATATTTACAGATAAGAAAAGAAATAAAGCAACAATTAACAATTGATCATTGGCATTAAAAAGACATAGTTTAATTGTAGTTCAAGAACATTTACTGCTGAATTAGTTTATTTCGAAGTACATTTGCATTTATCTCATTCTATTTAACAAACATCGTCAGAAAGATTTTGCGTTTATCGGAGGAATATAGATAGGAGAAAAAGGGAAATGAAAAGAAAAAGGAAAAAGTTCGTTAAGTCTTTAGGCTTACATTTTTGTGCCCTTTTTGGGTTCTACGTGTGTGTACGTTTCTTCATAAAATAAATAAAATTCCAAAATAAAATTCCAAAATAAATGATACCATAAATTCCAAAATAAAATTTTGGCATTATGGAGGCTCAAAATTGGAAACAAAAACAGGACAGTGGAGACGTGCAAGGAAACCGAACGAAAACAAACATTGAGAGTCATTAGACCGGAATTGCTGTACTCTTTCACCACAACTTTCTCTCACTCTTACTTCCTGTTTCTGTTGTGCCTTTAATTCGAAGGGTCAGCCCTGTCACACTGTGTCACGCTGAATATCCCCGAGAACTACGTTAAGGGTACATGTGTCTGTGGAGTGCTCAGCCACTTCCACGTTAATTTCACGAGCAGGCTGTTCCGTTGACCGGATCAACTGGAACCCTCGTCGTCGTAAGCAACGGAGTGCCAACTCTTTATATATGTACACACACGCACATATATATATATATAACTGCGTGTGAGTGCGCACGCGCACATGTTTGCAAGTTTATTTTTATTGATTTTTTTAAGAATGGACGTACCGACCCTTTACTTTAACATGCTCTCGGTGACTGAATAGATAGACACCTTTATTCATTTTTAATAGATGCAAGTAAATATCAAGAACTAGTTTGGAATTCCATAGGTTTATCGACATGGAGAGAAAAGATTGGTTAGAGGTGTGTTTAGTGCACAACCTAATAGAATACAAGATATAAAAATGATGGTTAGAGGAGGTGAGACGAATGTTTTCCGGTGGACTTATGTAGGTGGTATGTTAACAAAGAGCGCACGTGCGCTCCTATGTGTCTTTCTGTCTGTCAACATCCATGAATATATTAGGGCGGCGCACGCCAAGGGAAATGCTTAGCGCCATTTCGTCCGCTTTTACGATATGAGTTCAAATTCTGCCGAAGTTGACTTTACTTTTTATCCTTTCAGTCGATAGAATAAGTACCAGTTGAACACTAGAACCGATGTAATTAACTTACTCCTCCCCCGAAATTGCTAGCTTTGTGCTAAAATTTGAAGTTAATATATGTGAATACATTATTTCTATTTGAGATGCCTGTGGCAGATTCTTTGACGGTTTAGCCACGCAAATACTGGTGATAGCCTCTCATTATTATGTGAATAATTTTAGTGAAAAAGTTATTTATGATGGAAACGTATAAAACTTAAAAGAATTTCTGAACCTACTGGTCATTTCTTTTTTTTTTCTCTTTCAGTCTCTCGCTTTCTCTTTCTCTCACTCTTTCTTTCACTCCCCCCCCCCTTTCTTTATTTTGTAAGTTTCTCAATCTAGTTTTTATTACAGAATCTTTCCCTTTTTTGATATTGTAGATTCAGTGAACATTTTTATCTTTTCTCTATCTCTCTCTCTAAATATTTATATATGTGTGTGTGTATGTGCGTGTGTGTGTGTGTGTGTGTGTGTGTGTGTGTGATGTGCGTGTGTGTGTGTGTGTGTGAATTTTTTGTTTACTCCCCATCTCTTCATTCAAAGTTTCTCAATCCTTTTCATTTTCTCGCCCCTTTTTTTCTCTTTTTTGCTTTCTCTAGCCGTCTTATACTCTCTCACTCTAATTCTTTTTCTCTCTCTCTATCTCTCTCTCTCTCTCTCTCACTCTAATTCTTTTTCTCTCTCTCTCTATCTCTCTCTCTCTCTCTTTCTCTAACACACACACACACTCACACACAAACACATGCACATTCACATACACACGCACATACACTCCGACGCCTACAAAAGAACATTAGAAAATAATTCTGGAAATTATGGTTGGTTGTAACATTCTTCAGCCATTCATCAATTCATTCATGAAAACATACTTCTCCTTTAATTTCCTGGTTTAAAATTCATGAGGGCCGCAAATCAACTTCAGAAAGAAGCCGTTAATTAAGAAATAAACAAAAAGACAATAGGAAAAAAAACAACAAAAAAAAGCTAGTTGACAATTCTAAATAATGCATTTTTCGTTTTTGCTTGTTTATTTAATATTTTCTTCTTCTTTATAATAAAACCTGTTAAATCTGACTACCGTATGTCATTCTTCATATCCTTATTCTGACTAAAATGATGAATAAATGTTTGAAACGCAAAAATAAGACATTTCTGAAAAGTAACCAGGCAAGTAGACATTTACAATAACCAAAACAAAAGCAAGACACAAAGGAAAAGGTCAGAAACAAGTAATTTTAATGAAAACGAGATATATATAGTGTGTGTGTGTGTGTGTGTGATTGTTGTGGTTATTGTCGTTGTGGTTATTGTCGTTGTGGTTGTCGTGGGAGAAGGAGGTAATTTAATTAACCAGCTTTGTGGCGAAGTTACACTTCCGATTAACAGCTAATTTCGTCAGTCAGAGGTTCGAAATATGTTACAGACACGGAATTGTATTATAAGTAAAATCTAAGACGAAACAAAGTAAATTTTTTTTAATATTTAATTTGTTTCGAACCCCGTTTTTTAAACTTGAAAGTGAAGAAAAAGCACCTTCTCTCCTTCGGTTATGAATGACCACGGGGTTGCACCTAAAATGTTCCCCTCCTAGAAGATCAGCAGTCACCCATGCATACCATCCTCCCCACTTCATGCCACCGATGTTATCCAAGGGAAAGGCAAAGGGGCCGATACAGCTTGGCACCTGTGATGTTGCAACTCATTTCTACAGCTGAGTGAACAGGAGCAACATGAATTAAAGTGTCTTGCTCAAGAACACAACACACAGCTTGGTCTGAGAATGGAACTCACTGCCACATGATTTTGAGCCCGACGCTCTAACCACTGAGCCATGTGACTGCATTAACTTGTGAGTAGGTGAAAAAAAGTAGATGAAAAAAATTCCTTCCCGGGGCATAGGCTCACTTGGCCGGTTTCCCAGTTACGTTTGCCTATATATATTCCTCCCGCTGAATAGGAAGCCGGTCTGTCGCAGGAGCATTCGTTTTAGCTAGTTGAGGGGACTGAAGCGACGTTAAATGAAGTGTTTTGCTCAAGAACAAAAAAACATCACCAGGGCCAGGAATCGAAACCACACTTTTATCATTCTGAGAGTAACACCCTAAAAACCATACCAGTGTAGATAGACAGATATCACAAAAATGCAAGTACAGTGCCTTGGTTAAAGGAATGGTAGTTAGCAATATATGACACATGATGGCGGGGTTTTGTTATATTGGGCCGTAATGAGATATACGTCCTATCATTTGGGCTGGCAGGAGTGTAAGTCTCTTTAGCAACCTGACTAGCGCATATGGCTCAACACATGAGCACAACATTTCAAACAAGGTCGTTTGACCACCACTCACACACAATCAAAAACACATACACATACACGCGCACGCACGCGGAAGCGGTGTGAAATACATATTTGTTCCTTGTTCTCTAAATACTGGGAAATGGTGCATTTTCCTTGAAATATAAAGACTGATTCCTTAACACATTCTAGTTATCTTTTTACTTTGAGGATTAGATTATCATTCATTCAAAAAGCAACCACCAACCATGATATAAATGTATTTGTACACATTTGTACATATGTGTGTGTGTGTGTGTGTGTGTGTGTGTGTGTGTGTGTGTGTGTGTGTGTGTGTGTGTGT
>NC_068985.1:126137642-126140080 GCF_001194135.2 Octopus bimaculoides
AAGAATGTTATTTTCTCAGACAAGTCATCCTTTACCTTATTTCCGACCACTGGCTGAGTATATGTGTGGAGACAGCCAAAGGAAGTATTTGACCCAGACTGCCTTCTTCCAACTGTTAAACATGGAGGAGGATCAGTGATGATCTGTGGGTTGGGGGGGGGCTATCTTGAAAATCCGCCGGCCCAATGGTTTCTCTTCATGGCAGAATTAATAGTCAAGACTATTTAAGCATTTTATCTGATCAAATTCATCCTATGGTTGCGGAACTATTTCTGGAGGGAAATGCAATCTTTCAGGATGATAATGCACCAATTCACACGGCTAAAGTTGTTACTGAATGAGCACGAGGAACATTCTAGTGAAGTCGAACATCTTATCTGGCCCCCACAGTACCCAGATCTCAATATTATTGAACATTTATGGTGCATTATTTACATTATTTACATTTGACGGATATTTGTCCTCATCTTGTTTGTTGTTAACACAACGTTTCGGCTGATATACCCTCCATCCTTCAACAGGTGTCTTGAGGAAATTTCGAATCTAGGCTCTCATATGACATCGGGACAGTATTCAAGAGTAATACAAGACTTCGCAAATATCTCCGAGTAAATCCACCAATAGAAGAGAATATGACTAAAGACTGCTTGTACTTAATCCCATGCAGATGTGATAGGTTATACAAAGGCGAAACATGCCGCCCTCTAAAAATAAGGGTAGACGAACATCGCAAAGCTGTGACATGAGGAGATATTGATAAATCAGGTATAGCTGATCATGTATGGAAAAATGGAGATGACTTTCCCTTGTGGGATGAAGTTAAAATAATAGACAGAGAACACCAGTGGAAAATACGAAAAATAAAAGAAACAGCACATATGCTAGGACACAACAACCTCCTAAGCAGACCGAGTGCAGATATGAATAGCATATGGGAACCAGTATTAAGGAAGGATAGGAAAATATTAGATTTATAAGCCCTAAAATTCACTCCATAATTGCCCACGGGCATATAGCGTAGTAAAGAGTGCGGGCTACTAACTCTAGGTTCGAAATTTCCCCAAGGCACCTGATGAAGGCTGGAGGGTATATCATCCGAAACGCTGTGTTAACAACAAACAAGATGAGGACAAATATCCGTCAAATGTAAATAATGTAAATAATGTGCATAATTCCTCATCTCTTGAATATAGAACTGTATTATCTAATCGGTACGACATTAGACTTCAACGGAGACATATAGAGAAACTCCATCAAAAACTAGCTCGTCTTTCCAACCATCTAACTTTCCTGTGTAGATGTAGAGACTCAAAGCTAATATCACCTGGCTTGAATGTAATGACACCAGTGGATTCATATAAAGGTAGAAAAGAAGCGAAAAGGGCAGAACATACTTTCGTCCGTAAGAGGATGCATTACAACCGTTGGAAAAAAACATCAACTAAATAACGAAATCAAACAGAGGTTATCTTCATTACTTAGGAGAATAACCAGAGATGATGATAGAAAGAGAATCTAACAAGATCTAGAAAGGTCGTTCAAGAAAGAATTTGAAATGGTGAATACATGCCAGATTAAGAAGTTTATGAAACTCAAAGATCAGAGAATGGAGACTGAAGTCCGTCACCTACCTCAGAAGGCAGTAATTAATGTAAGTAGCCGACATCAAGAAAGCTCTGAAGAAGCAGTACTAAACAAAATTCTCAACTTTGCGACAACCATCAAGAGCATTCCATACTTGGACATAATAGCCCCTATTGAAGAGATAGCCATAAAGATACCAAAAGCACAGGAAGATGAACTAAGGTGGAAAATGAGACAGTTACTAGGAAAAGCGAAACTTCCCAAACCAAACATCACTAAAGAAGAAAAGTTCGCTATCAAAACACTACAGAGTGGCAATTCCATCATAATACTTCCAGCGGACAAGGAAAATGCTACAGTGGTGATGAACAAGTCTGACTATTCTGAAAATTTGGCAAGTCTTATAAATGCTGATAGCTACAGCAAAGAAAAGAAAGACCCAACTCTCAAAACAGAGAGGAAGTTGTCACAGATCTTGATCAAGAACAAGGATCACTTTACACCAATGAAGTACAGACAACTGACTCAACACAACAGTAAACTACTACACATGTAGGTCCCCCTAAGATTCACAAGAATGGTATTCCATTAAGATCCATGGTGAGCTATAGAGGTTCAGCATGTCATCCACTGAGCCGCTTCCTTGTTGATATAATCAGTCCATTAGCAGGAAAGTTAACATCGTACGTGAAAAATTCCGCTCACTTCGCAGAATTTATCAAGGATACCCTCATTGAATCCAACTAGATGATGAGTCTAGATGTGATAAGTCTGTTCACCAATGTCCCAAATGGTGAAGCACTATCGGTGATTCAAGAAAAACTAGTGACAGACACCCATCTAAAAGAACGCAC
>NC_068985.1:126140090-126140717 GCF_001194135.2 Octopus bimaculoides
ATGGATTCAGGACATCATATACCGCAAGCCGACCTTCACTGGACGATACCTCAGCTTCAATTCCCACCATCCATACAGTGTAAAGAGAGGGATTACTCAGTGCCTAAAACATCGAGCAAAGAATATAAGTAGCGATCGTGATACACACCACGAAGAAATGATCAAGCTCAATAACAATCTATTAAGCAACAACTACCCCAAAAGTATATTATCCACTTCATTTATGAAGAAAAGAGAGAATAAGACCAATAAACTGTTCACAGATTGCTCCTATCTGGCCAGCCCCAGATTCCTTGGAAGAAAATAGCGTATGTATTTGTGTAACATTCTTCGTTTTTTTTTTTCCGTCCTCGTTTTCGTATACATTCGCTGTTTTCTTCCAAGGAATCTAATGCTCTTAGCTTAGTTTTCCCTGGGTCTAGCCAGATTGGAGCAATCTCAAGTATAACCAGCTGAAATTGCAAAAATAATCTGGAACTCGACTGAGGAAAGAAAACCCCGAATGATCCGTCCTTGTTTTCTTTGAGAACTTCATTACGGACACAAGAAAGGAAATATTTACATTTGTATTAAATGCGACTGGTTACGTATTTCGTTGTTCTTGTTATCGCTATTTTTAGATATTCT
>NC_068985.1:126141317-126146540 GCF_001194135.2 Octopus bimaculoides
CACACACACACACACACACACACACACACACACACACTTTTACTCTTTTACTCGGTTCATCCATGCGGCTGCAGCCATGCTGGAGCACGACTGTCGTTTTTCTGATTTCTTCAGTCTGGAGTGTTTCACATCACCACCCCTGTATGTGCCTTTGTCCCAGCTGTTGGTCTATTTGGTGCATAAGGGAGTTTGATTCTGCTACCCTCGTCTGCACTTCATGTTGGGCTGTTGGTTCATCCGGTATTGTGAAGGGGAGGATGTCTAGTTCCTTATATACCTTATACAGATTTCTTAATTTTTGTGGCAGAGCATTGAAGAGCTGTGGACCTTTGAACCTTAGACAATTTCAGTACCTGAGCCTGAATTTAGATGGAGTGGATGATACCTTTGGTACAATACAATGGCAGCCAGTTCTGGCATGTGTATAGCGCCCAATGCCGAAATTAGGTACTAGCCCTTCTAGGGGTTTCCATGTGTAGACTATTGCATATCTCTTGCGCCTTCGCTTCAAGGACCAAAGTTGCAATTTTCTCAGTCTATCCCTGTAGCTCATCCGCAACACTGTTTCAATCTCCGCTGTTAGTTTGGCACTATGTGGTGACCATAACTGGGAGCAGTAGTCCAGCCGGCTGAGAACAAAGGTTCTCCACAGGATCAATATAGTGTCTTGGTCGCTTGTCTGGAAGGACCTCAGTATCCATCCTGTCAGTTGTCTGCACATTGCTGCCATCTTGGTAATGTGCATATAAAATGATGCATCATTGCACATACTGATCCCCAAATCTTTCACTGCTTATGACTCTGGGATTGTATATGCAGACTGTGGTGCATTCGTGAGTTGATAGGGCAGTGCTTGAAATTTCCCAGCATTAAACTGTATGTTGTTTATTTTGGCCCACTTGTATATCGAATTCAGATTCCGCAGTAAGCTTGCAACGTTATCTTCAATTTTTATTGCCTGCGATAATTTTGTATCATCGGTATAGCTAGTGACAGTGGCTGTCCGAATGGCCGTGGGCATGTCTAAGAGGGGCTATTATGAACAGTAATGACCCTAGAACAGTTCCCTGGGGGACACCACTTAGGATATGAGTTTTCTCAAATAGGGCACCATTGGCTGCAACTACCTGACTTCTGTCATTTAAGAAGTCATGCAGCCACTCTCCCAGTTTACTAGCAACGCCAAGGTCTCATATCAAATGCTTTTGCAACGTCATGATATATCATGCAGACATCTGAGTGGTCAAGCAGCTGCTTCAAAACCCAGTCATAGTGTTGTAGGAGCTGTGTGAGGCAGCTTCCTCCTGGACGGAAGCCATGCTGTGCATTGTTCAGCAGGTCATTTTCTTCTAGGAACATTATCAACTTCTTTCTGATGATTTACTTCATGACTTTACTGATATGTGAAGTCAGAGATTTGCCTGAAGTTTATGGCCTCTACTCTTCTTCCACCTTTGTGGATAGGGCATATAATGCCTTCTTTCAATTTTGTAGGATGTTTACCACTTGCAAGGAAACTGGAAAATTATCTGAAGTGGTTTCGCTAAAGCTTGTTTACAGGAGAATAGCTGAGAAACCATCAAGGTCAGCTGTGGAGCATGAGCTCATTTCATCCAAGGCTGCTGTTACATCTGTCTCCTCAATGTTGATGTAATCGATGGTTTGCACATCCTTTTTAGAGCTGCAATATTAAAGAATTCAGCCAGGTTTTTATCTGCATGTATCTAAGGAGGGAAGTGAAGATACTTTTAAATTGTTCACTGAGTATCTCACCTATCCTTCCTCGGTGAGTCATATCCATCCAGTGAGTCATTCCTTTGGAATAATGGTCCTATTCTATATTGTATTGTGGATGTTTCCTTTGCGAATTTATAGAAAGCTTTGAGATTTGTTTTTATGATTGTTTCAGTTCCCATCTCTCTCTCTCTCTCTCTCTCTCTCTCTCTCTCTCTCTCTCTCTCTCTCTCTCTCTCTCTCTCTCTCTCTCTCTCTCTCTCTCTTGTTTTCGATTTCTAGGAGCGTCCTTATTAAGATAGACTTCTTCCTATCTCTTAGTTGCCTGTTCAGCCGCTTTGAGACCTTTGACTTGCGTCTCATACGGATTTTTCTGTCCCTGGGAATCTTGTCAGTATGCTGGCTTTTCTTTCTGGGGTATATTTAGTGCATATAGCTTGCACTGTTGGCATGTCCTGGCTGAGTTTCAAGTTAATGTCTTGCACACATAGAATGTTGGACCAGTTTCCTTTGTGAATCTCTTTGCGGATTGATTCCCATTTTGCTTTATAGAAATTCAGGTTGGAAAAGGCTTGAGTTCTCCTGATAGGGTAGATACCAGCAGTTCACTCGGGATCATACCTAATTAGTTCAACAATGTTGTGATCTGAGAGTGTTGTGGGTGTCACCTTCACATTATGGATAAGGTCCACATTATTTGTGAAGCAGAGGTCTAATATGTTGTTTACCTTGGTTGGTCTGAGTATCACTTGCTTCATCAACAGCATATTAGAAAGTTCAAGTAATGTTTTTACATGCTTTTGTTCATGCAGTGACATCCAAGAAAGGATGTGGCCTTATAATACATATGTTTTTCTCCTCTTTCTCACGACCATTAGTTATTATCTTCCCATCTGCTTGCTTGATTAAAGAAAACATATGTATAGTCACTATCATTCCTCCATTCAGTAAACCTTAGTCAATATCTACGTCGAAACTGGTGGATAGACAAACGGAAATGTTGTAGAAATTGTTTGCTGCTAAGATCAGTATGACTGGTTACAATACTAAGATATAATTATTAATGCTGATAGCATATGTAAGAACAAAAGCTATTTTTAGTAATTTTAGATATTTCAAATCACGATCTAAGATCCACTTAGATTCTTCCAGTACATAATAAAATACTATTTATGTTTTAAAGTCGATATCATTGAATGTACTTTTTACTTGTATTTAAAGTCTTAATAGACTGGAAATCAACAATTTTAGGTAGAATCCGAAGAAACTAATGGTATTGTGCATCGGCAAAACGTGATATAGATTATAAAAATAATTTATGAACAATAAAGTCAATTTAAAGCTGTGGAGAAGAAAAGAGGGAAGCTTAGCATTTCAGCAGAGCCCTTTGTAGCAGAAAAATGGAAAAATCAACTTCTGGTGAAGGATAAATAAATTAGGATTGGTGAGAGAGTGGGGAGGAGAAGGTTTCGAACAAGGTAAGAAGAGTTAGCTCTGAAGTGAGGGGAGGGTGAAGAAGCAGTCAGAAAGTTAAGAACATACATATAAAGGGAACAAAGGTTTCGTTGATGGGCGGGGTGTATAAACATATGCACATTCATATCATTAACTGTTTTATAAACGTTACCAGAGTCAAGACAACAAGGGACAGCAGGCTCTGTTCAATGGATGCCATATGAGAAGAAAAAGCCTTGAAACCTTGGTGGACAACTAGGAAACAGAAAGGAAGAAGAAACCAGGATTGACAGACAACACATTTGAAGGCTTTGCTGACTGGCTTCAGAAGGACTGTGATAATAAAGTGCTAAGTTATCTGTAGGACAGGAGGGTGGAGTGGTTACTGACGACTGTAATTATGATGCATAACGAGAGAGAGAGAGAGAGAGAGAGAGAGAGAGAGAGAGAGAGATCTAAGCGATCATAAGTGGCAATCCAATCTATAAAATTAAACCCACTGATTTCCTACAGCAAACTGTATTCCAGACTGACATGAGTTAATCATACAAGATATAATCCATGCTGTACTTTTTGAAATATTTGAAAACCTACATTCTGTGCTCAAAAACATTTGTTCGGGAGTAGTAAATCATAGTTTCTTATCCTTTACTCGGATTTCTCATTCATTGAAATTGATTACGGGATGAATAAGATACTCATTAAACTTATCGATATCAAGTAACGTTGGTCTTACAAATCCTATACTTCTGGATCTAAAAATACATGTGTCGAGATTTTATTCTTTGAAATAGCGCTTTTGACATCTGTCTTGCTTATGTGTTCATTTGTCTACCCGGGAGTACCCATTAAATATAAACTCATAATCTACTCATACTATAAATGCATTAAAAACTGACCATTTTAAAATGCATGTGTAGTCTCTTTCTTCCGGTCATGCCCTCTTTTTTGCTATGCTTTCTTTTCTTTCTCTCTTTTTCTTTCAGTTTACTTCTCTTTGTACACGTATTTATCTTCTTTATCTTTCATTTATTTTGTTGTTTAATATATATTTTTTAATTGTTTTTATCTGTTTTGTTTCACTTTTGTTTCACCCTTTCCTTCCTTTCTCTCTTTAAATACAATCTTATCTCGTTTCTTTCTCTTTACTACTCTCTCTTCTTTCTCTGCTTTGTCTTATCGTCTTTCCACTCTTTTCTTCATTCCTCTTTATTTCTCTTTGACTCTTGCTTTTTTTACTTACCAATCAAAATACTCATAAAACGTCTCGCCGCCTATCTGACATGAGCCTTTTGTTTTCTAGAATATAGTACAATGAAGCGCCTCACTGACAATCCGTTGTGATTAAGCATCCAATACAATGTTCCAGACGACCAAAATTGCGAAACATACGTAAGAATGAATGGCTTATAATTGTGTTTACCGTCGATTTTCATAATCAGCTTTCTAAGTATAGTAGTAGCTAAAGAACTGAGTGAAAATACGTGGGTATCTAAAATAGACATGAGCATCGTACATCTATTTGTACACACAAGATTACTTTGTGTGTGAGTGAGTGTGTGTGTGAGTATGTGCGCGCGTGTGTGTGTAACTATAAATATGTAAATGTGTGTACATATATATATATATATATATATATATACACTCGCACACACTCACACACGTCAAAGTCCCTATCTCCTATTCACACACATACGCTTAACTTACACATTCACACACACCATTCTCAAATACATATTCGCACGCACACCTTCATTTGGGATCCCCAGTACTTTATTATCTCCCTTTCTTCCTACCTCTTCTGTCAAACTTTTTTGTAATCATTCGCCATGCTTGACCGCTAAATCTACAGGGTTTTTTTTTTTCATTCTCTCTCTCTTTATTTTCTGTTATTCCTTTCTGTTGAAGAGCGTTTGTTCGAAACGTAAAAATCTTTTCTCATTTTCCCGAGCGTCAAACTAATACAACTGCTTGTTGTTCATACACCTGTCTTCGTCTTTTGTATTTCTATAAATTTCAAGTACATATATATAT
>NC_068985.1:126146750-126148037 GCF_001194135.2 Octopus bimaculoides
TATATATATATATATATATATATATATATGTATGTATATGAATATACACACATGTATACACACACGACGATGTGTGTGTTTGTATGCGTGTGTATATGTATGTTCATGCCTGTGTAAGTATTTGTATGTATATTTGAGTGTCTGCGTACGTAAGCGGAGACACGCATGTCTTTTGAAGTATGAATGTGTACTTACAAGTTTGAATCTATACATATAAATATATCTGACTATGTGTATGCATAGACAAATACACGCATGAGCGTATATTTCTCTAGATCAATGTGGATGCACACACACATACACACATATGTATATGTGTGTATATATGTACATGCGTGTATATATGTGTTTGTGGGTATTGATGTGTGCGTGTGTGTGTATGTAAGTACATAACTGTGCATTGGCGTGTTTCCTTGCGAATATCTGTGTGCGTGAGTGTGTATACACACGCGCGCACGCACACAGACACACATACTCGCATTCAAACATATGTAGACGTGTGAAAATAGGTCCGCGTGACGAAGAGCGTGCGCAAGCACGTGTTTCTGCTGGCTCGTATATTATATACCTCTGGCTACAAGACAGTATGTCTAGCTAGCTCTACACAAGAATATTGCCAGTTTGCTGAAGAACAATGTATGTATGAATATAAGATAAACGTTTAGGAAAATTATGGAACGGGAGATGTAACTAAATTAATTGTCAAATCAAAATCCCCTTTCATAGAAGCCCGGCAGTTTCATTATTGCCCTGTTGCAGTTGTATGCTGTCTTTATTGATGTTGGTGTTGTTGTTGTTGTTGTTATTGTTGTTGTTGTTGTTGTTGCTGTTGTTGCTGTTGTTGCAGTTGTTGTTGTTGCTGTTGTTGTTGTTATTGTTATAGTTGGTGTTACTATTGTTATTGGTTTTCTTTTTTTTTTTTTGTATTTTTATTGACTCAAAGTTTACTTTATAGATTTATTTAATATTTTTCTCGTTTGTTAATTATCTTTTGTTAATTTTGTGCACTAATAATTTATTTTAATTCATTTTTATTACTCAGACTTACTGCTGCTGCACATTATGTATGTGTATGTGTGTGTGTGTGTGTGTGTGTCTGTGTGTGTATTTGTGTGTATGTATGCATGCATATATATGTATATGTATATATATATATACACACACACACACATATATACACACGCATATATATATACATATATACACATATACATATATATATATATATATATTTATATATATATATATATATATATACATATATATATATATATATATATATATATA
>NC_068985.1:126148510-126152052 GCF_001194135.2 Octopus bimaculoides
ATGATGATGATGATGAGGAGGAGGAGGAGGAGGAGGAGAAAGACAATAATGAGATGCTGATGATGCGGATGGTGTTGGTGGTGATGACGACGACAACAACGTGGACGATGATGACGATGATGATAATAATGGTGACGTTGACGGTAGTAACGATAATAAAGATGATGATGATTTTGATGATGATGATGATGATGATGATGATAATGATGATGATGATGATGAATTGACCGATCAAAAGAGTGATACTACTGTAAATGTTAAAACTGCAGATGTGATATCACGAAGATAAAAACGTTCTAGAGCCAAAACTATGGGAGTGAAATCAAAGAAATTCACAAATCTGCTTGTCATGAGATTCATCAAAATATATATTATCCTTCATCATCATCATCATCGTTTAACGTCCGCCTTCCATGCTAGCATGGGTTGGACGATTTGACTGAGGACTGGCGAACCAGATGGCTACACCAGGCTCCAATCTGATTTGGCAGAGTTTCTACAGCTGGATGCCCTTCCTAACGCCAACCACTCAGAGAGTGTAGTGGGTGCTTTTATGTGCCACCGGCACGGAGGCCAGTCAGGCAGTACTGGCAACGGCCACGCTCAAAATGGTGTATTTTACGTGCCACCTGCACAGGAGTCAGTCCAGCGGCACTGGGAACGACCTCGCTCGAATGTTTTTTTCACGTGCCACCGGCACAAGTGCTAGTAAGGCAACGTTGGTAACGATCACGCTAAAATGGTGCTATTTACGTGCCACTGGCACGGAAGCAACACAGCTGCTCTGGCAATGATCACGCTGGGACGGTGCTCTTAGCGCTCCACTGGTACAGGTGCCATCACGATTTCGATTTCACTTGCCCTAACAGGTCTTCGCAAGACGAGTTTAGTGTCCAATGAAGGAAAGGTGCGCATAAGTGGACTGGCTACACCCCTGGCAGAGGCCTCGGATTATGGTCTCACTTGACTTGCCGGGTCTTCTCACGCACAGCATATTTCCAAAGGTCTCGGTCACAAGTCATTGCCTCGGTGAGGCAATATATATCTACGCATACGCACGCATGCGCGCGCACACACACGCATACACACACACACCTTATATATTCAATGTGTACGTCCTTTTTTTGTTTTGTTTATATTTTATTTGTGTTGGTTGAACTGTTGATGCACACACCCAACTGTGTACATGTAAATCATCTAAAGATTCTCACATGGAGAATCTTTAGAATAACTCACAGATTTCCACTGTCCTACTAATAGATTGTATTCAATTTCTTTTGTTCTTTCTTCGGAAAACCTAGTATTTCTAGGTTTTGTGTAAATTTGTAGGCACATAGCCTAATACACCTATGATGAAGGTTGGTACAAATGAGAATTTATAGTCAAGATACAAGAACTGTAAGTTGCACATAAATTTACCATAAATGTTCACTTTTTCTGTTGGGCACCCGACCACTACAATAGTGCATGACTTTGTTTCCCTGTCCCACAGAACACTATTAGACTTGTTATGTTTGCACCGAATTGATGTTTTTATTGAATTGTTCCAGTAGTATTTCTTGTTTTTAGAGTGTGGGTACATGCTGGTTCTGATATGTCTTTGATGTATACGTCAAAGGAATACTTTCTACGAGTAGCATTGTAAATAGGCTTTGAAAACATGCCTCGGGGGCATGTAGAATCTCGTAGATATTTTGGAGCAGCTGCTGATGATGTGGATAATATCCTCCACACTGGTATATCAGCCGATATTTTCTATCATGATGTGAAAGTTTTGTGGTATCTTTGTCTCTCTTGTTTATCAGGTATTTAGCAGCTGTCTCCTGTTCTTGGATAGCGAAGGCATATCCTCCTAGGCTGGATGTAATGTATTTATCACAGGTCCAGATGCTACTCTTCCTGTCAATGATGTTGCTATCCTCTAGCTTATGGGATATGTACCGGTGCATTAAATTTTGCTAGTATGATGCCTGCCCCCCTCCGGGAATTTGTTTATGAAGGCCAGTCTAGCCTCCTTTGTGACTCATCAGAGCATGAGACAGTCGGAATGTGAAGCTGACTTTGGTAAGATTTGAACCAGAGAGTGCAATCAGCTAAATTAACTAAATGTTACCATTTATTGGTTGTTCTTACCTATGGCCACAAATGTCGGGTATTAACCGAATAAGTACGATCGCGATACTTCAGCATCCCTGGAGTAACGTTACTCGACAGAGTGGGAAGCTCGAAGAGCAAGGAGTCTCTCCAGTCCGAACCGCTACATATTCGCATTAGGAGATCACAGCTCCAGTACTACGGATGTGTGAATTGAATGTTGCAGGAAAGAATCGCAAAACGGATTCTTAAAGTCAAGCCAATTGGCAGGAAACCTAAGAGTAAATCATGAATGAGATGGTTGCGTAATTCCATATTCTTCGTTGGTCATGCTTAGACGTCCAGCCAGACAACGTAATAATGGTTGCTTCTGACTGGACGGTATGGAGATGATACCTGAAGACTCTTCCCCTACGGACCATCTAGGAACAATGGGCAGAGGAGACAAATGGACGGACGAACGGACGACGGATAGATGGATGGATGTCAAACACTCCTGAGTTCGCCAGAAAACACCGCTATGACAGTATTTGTAATCTCAGCAGATACTTGATTAACAAATTCTTTTCTTCCCGTACTCCACCAGTTTCTAAAATTCAAACTTGCATTATTTATTTTCTACATCCATTTTTATCCATCTAGCTTTGTAGTCAGTAACGTATGGTGGTTGTTGTATTGGGACCATTAGCAGGAAAGTCAACATTGTACGTGAAGAATTCCGCTCACTTCACAGAATTGATCAAGGATACCTCCATTGAATCCAACCAGATTGTGAGTCTAGATGTGATAAGTCTGTTCATCAAAGTCCCACCTGGTGAAGCACTATCGGTGATTCAAGAAAAACTAGTGACAGACATCCATCAAAAGGAACGCACTAGTATACCAATAAGAAAATTGATGGAAATGTTGACCTTCTGTGTAAAAACTACCTACTTTAGAATGGACACTAATATATATCGACAGGAGGAGGGTTTAGCTATGGGTTCACCATTACCACCGGTAATAGCCAATATATACATGGAATACTTTGAGAATTTGGCTTTAGGATCAACACCACTAAAACCAACACTATGGCTGCGATATGTTGATGACACCTTTATACTCTGACCCCCACCAGGAAGATGTCCAAGTGCTGTTAGATCATGTGAAGTCAATAAAGCCATCCATGCAGTCCTCAGTGGAAAAAGAAAATGACAATCAGCTAGCATTCCTGGACGTATCAATAACACACACCAAGTATAGATCCGGAACATCCGTATACCACAAGCCAACCTTCACTGGACAATACCTCAACTTCAATTCCCACCATCCATACAGTGTAAAGAGAGGAATTGCTCAGTGCCTAAAACATCGTGCAAAGAACATAAGTAGCGACCGTGATACACACCACAAAGAAATGATCAAGCTCAATCTGTTAAGCAACAACTACCCCAAAAGTATTCTATCCA
>NC_068985.1:126152062-126154562 GCF_001194135.2 Octopus bimaculoides
GCCCATATGACATCAGGACAGTATTCAAGTGTAATACAACACTTCGCAAATGTCTCCTTCGAGTTAAACCACCAATAGAAGAGAATATGACCAAAGACTGCGTGTACTTCATCCCATGCAGCCCCGTCAAAATAAAAGTAGACGAACATCGAAAGCTGTGACACGAAGAGATATTAATAAATCAGGTATAATTGATCATGTATGGAAAAATGGAGACCACCTCCCCCTATAGGATGAAGTTAAAATAATAGACAGAGAACACCACTGGAAAATACGAAAAATAAAAGAAACAGCAGATATGCTAGGACACAATAACCTCTTAAGCAGAACGAGTGCAGATATGAGCAGCATATGGGAACCGGTATTAAGGAAGGATAGGAGAATATTAGATTTATAAGCCCCGAAATTCACTCCATAATTGCATATGGGGTAGTGGTTAAGAGCGCGGGCTACTAAGCCCAAGATTCCGAGTTCGATTCCAAGCAGTGACCTGAATAGTAATAATAAAAATAATAATGATATTAGTAGTAGTAGTAGTATTCGAAATTTCCCCAAGACACAAGATGAAGACAAATATCCGTCAAATGTAAATAATGTAAATATTTAATGAATTTTCATTAAAAATACTCTACTTTATTAAGTATCCAATAAGATAAACAATGCCATTATCATGCTGAAATATGACTGTTAATGTCACGATAATATTTGATTTCATGATGCAGAGTTATTAAGATATGAGTGCATTTATACATCTAGATATACTGAAATAATGTGTTCTGTAGGTACATGTATTGAAATAAATATCCGTATGAAATTCGAAACTTTGAGTTTTCAAGTTCCATATGATTCACACAATCATGAGTGGAAGAGATGTTTTGTAATAATACGGACTAAATTTATGATAGCAGATCTATTTATTTTTCTTATACGAAGCAAAACACTATAACACTAATGAACCGACCAAATATAAATAAATTTAGTGATATAGAAGTATACATGGTCTAATCAATAAGTATCCGAACTGTTGTCATAGTATCGAAGTTAAAATACGCAGAGTAAAGCCGCTAAGTACAGATTAACTTTGAACTCTGTTGTGCATGTGCACTAAGTTTTAAGGTTCTAGCTCACTTCTCATGTTTACAATAGTGATTGGGAGGAATGTGTGTAGCGTGTGATTGTCGCATTAACCATAACAGAGAAAGTTTAGCAGAGAACCCGCATCAAACTTTGCCAAAAGCTTGGCGATACCTGCTCAGAAGCCTACGCAAAGTTTTCAAAAAGTTTTCATCGTTCTCGACACAATCAAGGAGATCGTGTGCAACTGAAACCCGAGTGTCTTTTTGGTCAATTGAAAGCAGTTTTGGCACAAACTTGGCAGATACGCGTCTAATACCCAAATCTTCTGTGATAATGAACTGAACTGAACCGTAACTAATCTGCACATCTTCTGATAATTCAGGGATGGTGATTCGACGATTTCCCCTCAAAGCTGCACGCACATCTGCGATGTTTTCCTCAGATCTGCTGGCTGTGGCTCTCCCAGAACGTTCGTCAATATCGACATTTTTTCGGCCATCTTGGGAGTGTCTGAACCACTCGTACATTTGTGTGCGGCTTATACACTCCTCTCCGTAAGCTTTCTGCAACTTTGCGCAGGCCTCTGAGCGGGTATTGCCATGACAACTTTCTCTGCCATTGGTCAATGCGACGATTACACGCTACACACCTTCCTTCCAAGCACTGCTGTAAACAGCAGAAGTGAGATAGAATGTTAAAACTTTATGTACATGCACAACAGAGTGCAAGGTCAAACATTGCCGAACGGCTTTACTCTGTATACTTTTGCTTCGTTACTATAGCAATAGTTAGGATGCTTATTGTTCAGACCTCGTATTTACTGTTCTTCAGTTAAGAAGTTCTTTTCGAAAGCATGTTGTCTCGGGTTCAGTCCTACTGCGCAGTACCTTGGACGTGTCACTTCTTACCGGGGGTCAATCAGTTAGTAGACAAAAACTGTATGGAAACTGTCATGTATGTATGTATGTATGTATGTATGTATGTATGTATGTATAAATGTATAAATGTATGTATGTATCTATGCAAATATTATGTATGCATGTAAGTATGTATGTATGTATAAATGTATGTATGTATGTATGTATGTATGCATGTAAGTATGTATGTATGTGTTCGTGTTGTTGTGTTTATCCCCCACTCGCTTACAAATGGGTATTGGTTTGTTTGCTTTCGTATGATGGTTTGCTAAGAGATCGACAAAATAATAAGAGTAGTAGAGTGAATGCGATCGGGTAAACCCTACAAGTCGATGCTCCAGCATGGCCGCTGTCCAATGTTGAAAATAAGTCAATTCAATGAAAGAGTTACAGCATATGCATACAATGTGTGTGCATATATATATATATATATATATATATTGTGAAGGCTCATGCTTCAGTGGTTAGAGCATTGGGCTCCAATCATGAGGTGGTGAGTACCATTC
>NC_068985.1:126155983-126159300 GCF_001194135.2 Octopus bimaculoides
ATATATATATATATATATATATATATATATATATATATATATATATACACATATATACATATATGTGTGAACAGACCATTTACACGTTTAAGCACACATATATCACTACATTCCTTGTATTTATACGTGTACGAGTGCATATGTATGTGTGTGATTCTGTGTGTGTGTGTCGGTGTGTTTGTGTGTGTGCATATGTGCTTATCTGCACGCACGCTTATACATACGCATAACACATGCTGGTACGTAAATGTATGTATATCCATATATTTTTTATACTTCCATTTAAATGTGTGTCAAAGTGTGATGATTGTGTATACATGCACGTGTGCATGTATATATGTATATTTGTATGTGTGTTTTCTGTGTCTAATGGGAGATATATTCGTACTCTTACAGTATCTACTTAGATAAAATAATATATATAAACTATA
Source organism: Octopus bimaculoides (assembly GCF_001194135.2). NCBI lineage: Eukaryota > Metazoa > Mollusca > Cephalopoda > Octopoda > Octopodidae > Octopus > Octopus bimaculoides. Next base: position 126,156,415 of record NC_068985.1, read on the forward strand.
TAGAGAGATTTCTAGTTAGAGAAATGAGAGAAATGAAAATTTCGTTATAATATATCGGATATCTGTGTATTTACCATTCTCATCCATCAATATAGTTCTACCTGCAAATACAGGGTGTCTTATAAGGAAGGGATGCATTTTAAATGCAAGTAACTAGATCTGGAACAAGCATGTTTATTACAAATGGTTTAGTAATATCTCGGATAAAAAGAGGTCCATCGTTATGAGAAACTTTGTATATCTATCTATATACAGACAGACAGACAGACAGGCAGATAGACAGACATGATATACAAGGTACATTGGAGAAGTTTGGAGGCTATTTCAGATGAGACATGGATTAATTTCAAAGCAGTTCAAAACTCTAATCTTCAAAGTAGGATCTTCTGACTTCAATGCACCTGTTGTAGCACTCCAGCTGCTTGATGAAGGGCCCATGGAAGTCCTCCAAGTTGAAGGTGTCCAGAAACGTTGTCACAACTTCCTTGATCTTCTCCTTCAGCTTTGGAAATAACCAAAAGCAACAGAAAGCGAGGTGTGGACTGTAAAGAGGATAAAGGACAGTTAGTTTCCATGAGAATTGTGCACTGGTGCATTGTCCTGGTGCAGGTGCTCTGGAATTTTGCGACGAAATCCCTTCCTGAACTCCCTCAAAACCTCCACAAAGTAAACTTTGTTGACCGTTTGACCAGAGGGAATCCAGTGGATAAAGATGATACCCTTGCTGTCGAAAAAGGGGAGCCTCGTGAGCTTCCTAGCGGACTTACTTTGTCTGGCCCCTTTTGCCAGAGAAAAACAAATGCTCGGCTCATACAAGTTAATTCGTGACCAGTCTGGAGCATTTCATAAGTTTCTATAATGTTTTCGCCCAGTTTAATACAAAACTTTATTACATAGGAGCCTTCTAAATTGTCATCACGTCCCGATTTGAAAATGTCAATTTGCGGTGCGACACTTCAAAGAGTCGTCGCAGCTACAGCCGTCCGTCCCTTTTCCTTACTTTCTTTTTTCTTCTCTTAATCGTTTATACAAATTTCAGAGTGCCGTGGACTGAAAGATAGAAACTCTCCCTAGATTTTTATGAGATATTATTTGAATCACGAGTACCTCATTTTTTCTTCTTTTTTTTTTCTTAAAGAGGAAAATTGCCATTTTATTTAAAATAAAATATTAAGCTTTATCAACTTAGTCAAAAGGCAGAAAAAAAAACAGTGACATTATCTCTTTATAGACGAAGATCAGTTGCAATGGGAGGGAGTTGAATCTCACAAGATTGGAAAAACAATCAACAACAAATGGGTTTACCTTATAATGAAACTCTTTTAAGAGCATTTAAATGCCACTGTAACGTTGAAATCGTTGTCTCAGTGAGGTAACTTAAGTACGTCATCAAGTACACGCTGGAAGGAAATGGCCAAGCTGCTGTTCAAATTAGCAATGGGTGGGTATACTGGGCCATCCGAAGCAGTTACAACCATTTTAGGATTTTCAATTCATAAAAGAGCACCTACAATAGCGAAACTGCAAGTTCACCTTCTCGATAAACAAAGAATATTACTCAGAAATAATGAGGATAGATATGGCTGTCAATGGACGACATATGAGAACAACTTGACAGAATTCTTTTCATTGTGTATCAATGATGACTTTGTAAAAACATTTCTTTGTGCTGAAATATCTATGTATTTCACTTGGAACAGTTGTAACAAAGAATAGCGAAAAGAAACCGAAGAAAAGAGTTGAAGACCATTTGAAGAAACACTTAGTCGTGTTTATCTTGTCACACCAAAGGTAGGAGAACTGTATTACCTAATAATTTTATTGCATGAAGTTCCAAGTAGTATTTTTTTTTCTTTACCGCCGCGCGTCGGCATTTTCGACTTGGAGTGGCTGTGACCCAACGGATCACGGGTACATCTAATGATATACTAAAATCAGAATAATGGAGGACAGTTATGACTAACTTCCACATCTAGAAAAGGCTCAGAACTCCTGGAATGCATTTCGTGTGTGTGTGTGTGCTTCTGTGCACATATATATATATATATATATATATATATATATATATATATATAACAAGCTTCCACACAGTTTCCGTCTACAGTAAAAGACATTTGCCCAAAGTACCATGCGCTATGGCTGAACCCGAAACCACGTATTTTCAAAGAAAGCTTCTTTGCCATATAGCCATCTTTGCGCCTCGTTAAACACTGATTTGTAATGAAATGATAAGTTCTCCCATTCTCTCTCCGTGTCACACTAATTCTTTCTCTCTGAGATACACACACACACACGCACACACACACACACACACACGCACACACACACACACATACTGCGTGTATACATATATACGTATATACATTAATATATACCAGTCTTCCGTAATGAGTTTTATACTAATTATTTTTCCTACATATACGCACACATATATACCTAAATAACATACATAATGGTAGTGGTGGTGGTGGTGGTGGTAGTGGTGGTGGTGGTGGTGGTTGTAGTGGTTTTGGTTGACCTTCCAATCGAACCAAAGGCTTCATGTTTTACCATTGTTTATTTGCATAACCAATAATACGTGTTAGTTGCAAGTTCTCGTAGAGGTGCCACTGTTTTATGGTGATGCGGTAGGATTTGAACGTAGAAAGACAGGATAATATCTGTGTAGTATTCTATCCAATACTCTGTCGACTCTACCAGTTCACTATCACATACACTTATGCATGCATACACATGAAAACCATACACAGACACATCAGTTTAGATAGATATATAGATACATTTCTTTTATTAGCCACACAGGGCTCAACGAAGATGGGACAAATACAATGTAGAGCTTTTCTTTTTGGGAGGGGGAAGGAAGGAAAAAAAAAAAAAAAAAAAAAA
>NC_068985.1:126161542-126164740 GCF_001194135.2 Octopus bimaculoides
ATAGATAGATAGATAGATAGATAGATAGATAGATAGATAGATAGATGGATAGATAGATAGATAGATAGATAGATAGATAGATAGATAGATAGATAGATAGATAGGTAGGTAGGTATGTATGTATACATATACACATATGTGTATGCATGTATAAATATACACGTATGTGTATGTATAAATATACACATATGTATATGTATGTGTGTGTATATATATACATACATACATACATACATGCATACATATATATATATATATATATATATATAGTTCAAATTTAAAGAAGACAAAGGACAAAGATAGCTGAGGGAACATCAAGCAGGAGTATTAGTTTAACGCTCGAGAGGAATGGAAAACACGCGCGCGCGCATACATACATACATACATACATACATATAAATGTACATATTGATACACATACGCACATATATAAGATGTGTGTGCATGTATGTATGTATGTATGTATGTATAATCTAATTATTTTTCCTGTTGATTTCATGCAAATTATAATTACTCTCCAATGAATTCAATATTCTTCTGCCAATACATCTATTGTCTTGTGTACTTACTAGGTGATATTTTTGCATCATTATTTCAGCACGTACGTTGAATGCTATAGTTAGCTAATGAGAAAAGCTTAAATCAAAACACAGTAGAAGTTGTCTCCCGTATTTATCAGTTTCTTTCAATGGCGCATGCAAAACATAAGTTCATAATTTTTTTTTTTTTTTTTACTATAGGCACAAGCCCTGAAATTTTGCGGGATTGCCATAACCTTAAATTGATACAAGCATTTTGAGTTAAATTGACAGAAAGAGTGCAGATGAGTTCTGTATCTGAATTTGAATGGAACATTTAATCTACTGCATTATCTAAGACCACTGCCGATATTTGTCCAACTGTGCCACGTGAAATCTGAAGTAATCTGACATAATACGCCCTATCTATCTATCTACCTATCTATCTATCTGTCTATTTATCTATCTATCCATCTATCATCTATCTATTTATCTGCCTTTTTATCCATCTATCTATCTATCTATCTATCTATCTATCTATCTATCTCTGTGTATGTAAGTTTCTTTACCTGCCTCCTTATCTGTCTTTTTATCTATCAGTCTATCCACCTATCTATATAGTAGCATTTGGTAAATTTTCCAATTTGGGCTCCGCTGTGACATCATTTGTTCATTTAGGTGAAGAAATCAATATCTGAAGTGGCAGATAATTAAGACGAAGTTCCGAATCACTGAAATATGTCTATTCGGCTCATTGGTTTACTGTTCCGAGACACAGCATTTTTATTCAAGTCGAGCGAAGAAGTCAACAGTGATAGGCGCAAAAAATTGCATCTAGATTATCGGGAGTGATAAATAGCTCAATAGCTCAATGGCTCAATAGCTCAATGGCTCAATAGCTCAATAGAGCAATGATATCTTCCCTGATGAATCATTATTCACCATTTTCCCATTTCGGGCCAAGTTTATGTCTGGAAACAGCCCAAACCTAAATGCTTGTCCCCTACAATGACCTATTGAAGTGGATCTGTGATAGTCTGTGCAGTCAAATCATTGAATTCTTTAGGCCCTTCAATCATTCTAAATGGCAAAGTTAATACCAAGTATGGTGGTTGATCATGTCCATCCTATGGGATACAGATTGTGCTCTGATGGTAGAGCAATCTTCCAGGACGATAATGCGTTGATTCACACGGTTAATGTTATAACAGAATTCAAAACACTTCTTAGTGGAATTAACAAAGATATACAAGTTACTATTAAATACAGCCAAGACTAACTCCCCTTTTTTAAACATCCTAGTAAAGGAAGTAAACAGAAAAATAGAGGCAAACATATACTATAAACTATGGACTTAATTCAATGTCTATCTTTCAGTGAGTGCAATTCGAGGCAACATACTTGTATTAAATATTCCTTATAATCTAGCTAAAATGATTTGCAGAAATGCAGCCGATGAAAGCATTTGCGACAAACGACTTCGAGAACTTAAAAGTACTGTACTTGATAGAAATCATCCACCATCTGTAATCGATAACGGGATAAAACTAGCCAAGAAAATTATATATAAAGAAATTGAATTGAAAGTATCATTTTCTATTTCCACCCACAATCCTAAAAATAATGAAACCTATAGCATTATATCTCAAACACATACTAACACTGAGAAAGCACTCCAAGTTGAGTCAAATTCTTCAGACACATAGCAACATAAAATCATAAGACGAATAAATTAAATATACAAACGCTAAACCGCACACAACAACTGAACCACCTTAAAAGGGCGAGTAAAATCCAACTGTGGCATATGTTGAAATCTGTTACAGGATGAGGGATCCATTTTAAACATATGCAACATTTCAGAATAAAAAATATCCCTTTACCTGTGATTCCGAAAAACTGATTTATAAAGTAACATGCTCAGGATGTGGACAAAATTATACAGGGCAGACCATGATGTCCTTAAGACAACGCATAATTTTGAACAGATCAGAAATTCGAAGACCAGAATACAGACAAATAGGACTCAAGTGAATATATAGATACTATAACAAGAAAGAAACAAGTAAATCTTACAATCTTCCTCTATATCAATTTCCCGACGGCGAATCATCAATGAAGAAACAACAGCCTTGACGAAACATCGATCACTTTTTAACTACCGAAAATATATTACTACTACAAAAGATACCAATACTACTGCCATTAGTACTGCTACTGCTGCTACAGATACTTTTGCATCTACTCCCGTCTCCACTGTAACTACTCTAGTGAATAAACTTTCTCCGCTACAACTATGGCTTCTATCATTTCCATCACGCTCCTACTACTACTGCATCTAGTGTTACACCTGCTACTGCTGCTTCTACTGATGAGTCTGATAAAACCATTACTACTACAACCATTACTATTGCTGTTTATTTTCCTTTTTCTTATTGCATGACTAAACTGCATTAAATAATTGAAACCAGTTACGTATTATGATAAAAAGGAAATTTTTCCCTTCCTTTATCTATGGTAAATTTCTCGGAGAATTTTCTTTTTTTCTTTTTGCTTTTATATATGTACGTATTCAAGAAGGTATATACACATACTTTTATGTGAATGTGTATACAAACACACACACACACATGTATTTGATATATATATATATATATATATATATATATATATATATATA
>NC_068985.1:126164750-126169750 GCF_001194135.2 Octopus bimaculoides
TATATATATATATATATATATATATATATATATATGTATAGTACATACATACGTACGTACGTACGTACATACAAGTATGTATATATATGTGTGTGCATGTGTGTTAATCCTACCAACCTTAAGCCTCTATTCCTCTGTCCATCTATCAATCCATCCGTATATACATACATATATACACTCATGCATACATCCATCTATACATACATACGCATATGGCGTCACACGTCATTCCATTTCATAAATCCGTCTACATATCCATACATCTGTATATAATATAATTCTCTTGCCCGAGTCATAAAACGAAAGAAAAATAGGAGCAATATAAAACAGATATACTTAACTAAAACTAAAAGCATATATACAACAAAAGCAATCATTAACAGTTCATAAGGGATTATCTTTACGCCATTATAAGACTATGTTACCATGGGACGTAAACTTAAGGAAAAAATAACAGGAAATGACACGTCTTCATCAGAACTTACTCTCTGTATACTCCCTGTACGTGACAGAAGCATCAATGCTGTACCTATCTACAGATGCATTCTAGTTGAGGTTCTAGCATCATTTAAATTATATATTTATCTTCTTTTGCTTATATCTGTTGCTCTTTGAATTTTACTTTCACTTTCTCTTCGTGTATCTGATCTTGCTTTCGTTCTTACATATTCTCTATATTTATCTTTTTACTCACTTTTTCTTTTTCTCTTTTCTCTCTCTCTTTTCTCTCTCTACCTCTCTCTCTCTCTCTTTTTCTCTCTCTCTCTCTCTCTCTCTCTCCCTTCCTGTCTATCTCTCAGTATAGACACACACGTTCACACACGCGTGCATATACGTTCACGCACACACACACATATCGCAATCTTCCTACCTAGCTATCATTCTATAGGCACTACGAACAGACAGACAGACAGACAGACAGACAGACAGACAGACAGACAGACAGATAGATAGATAGATAGATAGATAGATAGATAGATAGATAGATAGATAGATTGAGATGTGTAGGTAGGTAGGTAGATTGGTGGATGGGTGGATAGTTATCTCAGGAACCTATTCTGCTTTTAACTTCAATCTTCCACATTCTTTAACCGTAACCTTTCCATCCTTTCATACACGCATTCATATTTGTATCTCTGACATTCTTTTATCTTCTGTCTTTATTCCGCTGAACAATCATACACTCGTCCATTCACATACACATATACACTAACACACGCGCGCGTGCATACACATAGACACTTATTCTCACTTACATGAGTTGACATGCACACACAAGCAGACACGAATACAGTAACATACGAACGCAGCGACACACAAGCGCAAACGTGTTAGCAATTAAATACGGAATCTCTTCGTTTTACTCCATATTTCAGTCTCCTCATGGGGAGGTGTTATTCTAATCCCTCACAATTTTGTCCTCTTCACTTTGTCTCCCTCCTCCCGCTCTCTCTCTCTCTCTCGCTCTCTCTCTCTATCTATCTATCTACTTATCTCTCCTGTACTCATTATCTCTTTATGCTTCCTCATTATCACAGCGGCATATATTTAAATTTGATAAATGAATCGACCAAGCAGTCAAAACAATACATCAACTCTCGTCCAACCAAACAATCAGCTAAACAACCAACCAAACAACCAGCCAAGCAACCAAACAATCAACGAAACAACCAACCGAACAACCGAACAAACAATCAAACAACCGAACAACCAATAAGACTACCAAATAACAGACGATACTGCCAAGCAACTACCGAAGTAACTAAGCATCCATACCCACCAACCAAACAACCCACCAACCAAACAACCCACCAACCAAACAACCCACCAACCAAACAAGTAATCGACTAAAAAACGAAACAACTAAACAACCAAGCAAACAATCAGTCAAACTGGAAAATAACTTACCATTCAAACAATTAAACAGACAAGCATGTAACCAGACAAACAATTAATTAACCAGACAAACAATTAAAATAACCAACCAAACAACTAAACTAGCAACAAACAACCAAAGCAGAGATACAATCACGGATACAAACAACAAAACAACCATACAATCGCCTAAACAACTAACCAAGCAACGAAAACAAACCAAACAAACAAACAACTGACCGAACAACAAATTACACTGCCAAACAACGAACAACGCTTCAACCAAAAAGACAGACAAAATAATCAATCAGACACCGAAAAAACAACCACGTCCAGAACCTCTACGCTATCATCTTAGAAAAAGCAGGATGAGATAAGGTGGTGTTTTTAGGTTCCTTTTAGATAGGAAAAAGTCGAGATGGTCAGGTTTGGGACCTCTTTGGTTATAAGTTTGCATGATAAGGACTGACGTTGTGCTTAACAACTACGGCTACACAAATATACTACGAGTTTAAAAGGATGATAATAATAATTATTATATATGATAGGGTGTCACATATACTAATACAGTGGAGATGGGTTAATATCTTACAGAACAAATACCCCATTGTGGCAATAGATCCAAGACTCTATCTCATTGTGAAGAACATTTTTTTATTAGAGATTGTTAGAGTTAGCTAAATAGTATATGATAGTTAGCTAGCTCGATAGATAGATCGATAGATAGATAGATAGATAGATAGATAGATAGATAGATAGATAGATAGATAGATAGATAGATAACTGAGAAGAATTATATCTAAAATATGAAAAGTTTATTTAGATCCACTTCCCATATATACACTCACACATATAAATACTTTCTGAGAACCCAGAGTGTACCTGCTCCATCTTCCATTTACATATACGTTGCTTGAGAAGTTTCTGGCTAGGATATTTGTTTTGCTAATGTTGTAAATATATATGGTAGATAGATAGATAGATAGATAGATAGATAGATAGATAGATAGATAGATGGATAGATTCGTCTTTTATGACTAAACTAATAACGTAAGAGTGGGATTATATATTAGATAAACAATCGAAGTCACAAAATCGGGTGAATATGGGAATTGAACGTATAGCTAAAGTGGAAACTACATTGACATTTCTACCAGTTTAATCAGAAGAAAATGAACATTTTAGCCTACACACTATCTTATACTTCCTTACTTTCTCTTTCTCTCTCTCTCTCTCTCTCTCTCTCTCTCTCTCTCTCTCTCTCTCTCTCTCTCTCTCTCTCTCTCTCCCTCTCTCTCTCTCTCTCCTTATGTGTATGTGAATGTGTATACAGATAACTTGCTAGCTAGATGATACATACATACATACATACATACACACATATATATACAGACACATGTAAACACACTCACATATACATACATACACACACACATACATACATACATATATATATATATATATATATATATATATATATATATACATGCATACATTCGTTCGTTCGTACGTACGTACATATGTGCTTGCATGTACACTGTCATATCAGTTTGGCTATCAATTTTTCTCTTTCTCTTACTCATTCAACATCGTTTAATATAAGAATAGTCTCGTTGTTGAAATGTGAAATGAGTCGCACATTATTGCAGCAAACATTATCTCTTTTAATGATTTCCCACTTTATCTTGTTTCTCTCTCCCTCTCTCTCCCTCCTTCTCTCTCTCTCTCTCTATCTCTCTCCCTCCCTCTCTCTCTCTCTCTCTCTCTCTCTCTCTCTCTCTCTCTCTCTCTCTCTCTCTCTCTCTCTCTCTCTCTCTCTCTATTTATCTATCTATCTTTATCTTTTTCTCTGATTCTCATTTATTCAGTGTCTTACTGTCTTCATAATTTTCTGTGTATAAAATCTTTCTTTCATTTCTTTCTCTCCCTTCTCACTTTCCCCCTTTTTACAGGCACACATACGCATGCGCATTCGCACACACATATACACACATACACACGCATAGATGTACATGGTTGCATGACAAACATGCAGACTGACAGACTGAGAGACTGAGTGAATAAGAAAGAACATACAAATAGCGGGGGTGCGTATGTTTTTGTGTATATATATATATATATATATATATATATATATACACACACATACATACACGTGTGTGTATGTATGCATGTATGTATGTTTATAAATATATATATATATATATATATATATATATATATATATATATATATATAGAGAGAGAGAGAGAGAGAGAGAGAGAGAGAGAGAGAGAGCGAGATGCATATATATAATAATTGTCTGGAGAACCTCATGAAGCGTGTATGACCTCCATGGTAAGCTGTTCATACACTCTAATGTTTATGACAACATAAAATTGGTTGATAGGCTCTTCAACGCGTACTCAACCAAGATATACTTACATAAAGTTTTGAATACCAAATATACCAATTTGGCTTGCAGTCCGTGTATATAGGCGTGGCTGTGTGGCAAGAAGCTTGCTTCCCAACCACACCGTTCCGGGCGCACCCCAATACATGGCATCTTGGGAAAGTGTCTTCTAATATAGCTCCGGGCCTGCCAAAGCCTTGTACGTGCATTTGATAGACGGAAACTGACGGAATCTTGTTGTATGTATATATCTACGTATATATGTCTTTGTGTTGTCCCCCCCACCACCACTTGACAACACATGTTGAGGCGTCCACATCCTTGTGAACCAGAGGTTTGGCTGAAGACCGACGGAATAAGCACCAAGCTTAAAAGAAATAAGTTGTGGTCCATTCGTTCGACTAAAATTATTCAATGTGGTGCCCCAGCATAGCTGCAGTCTAATGATGGAAACAAGTAAAAGATGTGTGTGTGTAGATAGATAGAGAAATAGATGGACAGACAGACAGACAGATAGATAGATAGATAGATAGATAGATAGATAGATAGATAGATAGATAGATAGATCTTCATGCATGAATGTTGTGAGGGTTCGCTTACAAATGTGTGTACGTCTGGTTTTTATGTGTACGCCAATAGCTAAAACTATTATAACTATTTTGTCTTCGAGTCTCATACTTCTACTATACCTGTTAAATAATAGTCAAAATATCTACACTTCGAGTTATTCGTA
>NC_068985.1:126172195-126175918 GCF_001194135.2 Octopus bimaculoides
GAGAGAGAGAGAGAGAGAGAGAGAGAGAGACAGACAGACAGACAGACAGACAGATAGATATGAGAAGGTTCCCTCCCTAATATTTAAAACGTATACTGCCGATGTCATGATATTTAGTCTTGCGATGATGCAAAGCTCGCATTTTCTGCCCCTTCTCCTGTATTTTCTGGCCTTAGCTATAATGCGGCGGTTGCTTACTTCCTCTTCTTAGGTGTCCATACATTACTGGATAAAAATGCTGTGTGTCTTTTGTATTTATTGCTGAACGAGGGCAAAGCTTTCAAAAAGAGCTATATGCAGCATTATATGAACGTTATGCATAAAAGAAACACATCCCTATAAACTGATGCTGGATTCCCCTATTACACAGGTATGTGTGCAATACGCATATTCATGACATTACATGATTCACACAGTAAAACACATACATACACAGACTCGTAAATTTACAACCCCATGCACCAAATTTGGCGTCAAAATGTGTGAAACTCCGCAATCATGTGCATATACTCACACACGAAAAAACGCATTATGCATGTGTATATATGGAGAGGGTGCGTGAATGCGTGTGCCTGTGTACGTGTGTATGTGTGCGAATTTTGTATGGACGTGCATCTACGCATACATGTGTATTTATATTTATAAGTTTGAACGTACACGAACGGTCTCAAATAAAGGCATTTAGGAGTTAATCGATTTATGGCGAACACACCAGGGCTAATGCAAGGGAGACAACAATTATGATTATACAATAAGTTAGCTCCCATTATTTGTAAATCTATTTATCCCAAAATCCTGTACAGTGTTGTGTAACCCCATGTATTCTCATCCGAGATGGAAACGAGTGCCAACGTTACCATGTGGAAGGATTGTGATTCCTCACTACATGAAATCATTGGTAGCCTTGTTTACCCACAAATAGAGTGTGTGTGTGTGTGTGTGTGTGTGTGTGTGTGTGTGTGTGTGTGCGCGCGTGTGTGTATGTGAAATTGTTAAATGTTATTGATCACAAAAATTTAGAGTAAAACCTCTTAGTACAGTTTGCCTGCATTTTGCATATTTTTATTACTATCTCTCACTTCCATTCCGTTTGTTATCTTGTTTCCCTCGGCTAGCGTAACCAAGAGGACACTCATTGCGTTTATTATATGTAAGATAGATTAGTTTCCTAGTTTTTTGGGTCAGTCTTCAGAAACGAAATCAGGGGAACTAATGCACCTGCAAAAATAGACAAACAAACGTTCGGTGAGAAATTATTGTCAACTGAACGCTGACAGATACTATGGTTATATTCTGTTTTACCCTCTCGAAGCACTAGATCCATAATGCTTAACATTTTCATTGTACAAATTATTTGTTGCTCTTACGGAATTCTATATGCTCTATCATCGGGTTCTTTGCTTTTATGTGGTGAAACAGTGCACAGTTTTTTCTGTTTTCGATTTATCACTATTAATACATATTTGACTCACTGAAATGTATTCGAATGTCTTGGGATGGCTGAATCATATATTCAATTCCTTGTTGATATGGCTTATTTATATTTCCCACGACCACGAAAAATAAAAGATGGTTCTACACTTGGGATATCCATTTAATTAGACAATATTTTGTGAGTAAGCAAGTATGGTAATGCATTTAACGAAATACCAAAAGATCTGATAAGTTATCGATTCACAAGAAGTATTTTTGATACTGTATAATATCATATTGACTGGGAGAGAGGTTCTCCCACTTACAGATATAAGGTGTTATAAGCACCTCACTTAGATATTCAATAACAGTTACTATCTGTTCGTAAATTTTGGCTAATTGTAAAACTGATATTCTACTTACGTGACAAGTTATCGACAGATTTCTGCTAGACTAACCACATGCTGTCAAGTTCATGCGATTCAATACTATGTTATTCTGGATAATTTAGTTAATAAGTAGTTGTCTATACAATATTATTCTTCCTTCTTTCTTACAGATTGGTCAGGTATTATTGAAATAACAATTAATAGTATAGTAAAAAGAGATCGAGGCTCTCGATGTTTATCTTATACGTGATATCCTGGCAAGCTTTTGATGGAAATATTTAACCTGTGTAGGTTAGTTATATTGAGAAATGATACGAAAGAAGCTATCTACAGTTATTCTATGTAGATTTAACAAGCCTTTTCTCTCAGTATGTTAATATTTTGCGATAAAAACTGAGATTCAGATAGCAATATCCTATTCAGAAAATATACTGTTTAAGTTGAAGCTATCATAGACTAATTTAGAGTCTTTGTCAAAATCTATTATGAACTTTATCTTTATAGTACGTACTTTAATACTTCATCTGTGACTACAAGTTCATGTTTTATCGCATACAGACCTCAATTTAAGGTTTCAACTTTCGCGTTCCCAAATCACTTTTCTATTTTTTCTCTTCCATTTATCTATGTAGCCTTACAAACCTATCATCCACATTGCAATTTATAATTACATGAATCAAAGAAATGACTTTTCCGTGGCAATGAAATTTTGTTTTTCAAGTTATGGAACAAGTTTGGTTCACTCAAGAGGTTTCCTTTTGTAGCTTCAGCTATTTATTCTATTGATCAAGGATTATTAATGTATATCAAGAAATTTATAATAGGTTGTTTTTTCTACTGTTTGATTGGTCTCTTTTCAATTTCTCATTATTTCATTATCACGTTGTATATTTGCCTTATATGTTTATATATGCGTTAAATCAAACTGCTAATCTGTTCTATCGTATTATCCCAAATCATCTATAATATCTCCAAGAGATCTTTCTATTCTTATGTTCGTTCAGTGGTGGTATGAACTTAAAATGAAGTGCTACCGACCATGCGATAATATACCTGTTGTAACATTCTACTACATATTTATTGATAGTAATTCCTGCCTTCAGGTCGATCTCGGCATTCAGTAATAATTGAAATGCGCAGAATTAATTGACGTTTAAATCTCTGCTAGCAAAGTACTTGTTTTCTTTGTATCGTCAGTCTGGCTGCTTTGCGTTCTTGTCCCATTTTTGTATTTTTTATATATAAAAATATAGTGGCGTACGTACGCTTTGGTCTCTTATATGCAAGTGTGTATATATATATATATATATACATATATATAAATTTTGTACGACTCTATTATTCTTTCTATTCTTAAATTCTTTCTTTCTTTCTATCAGCCCCTTCACAGTTACTTCCACTCTTCGTTCCCCCTCTCTCACATTTCCTGGCCTTCTCTTCATGCTCACCTCACCTCCTCTTTCACTTCACTCTGTCCCTTTCACTTTTTTCTCGCTCCTCCTTAATTCTTTTATCTCTTTGCCTCTACCTCCCTCTCTTCTCTCCCCACTTGACTGGTGTTCGGTGAAGCCCGTCCTTTCTTTCTTGGTTCGACTACCGTCCGTGCCACATCTGTATTCCTCCCTGTGCCAGTCAAATCATATTCCCTGCCGTAAGGCTTTACTTCCATACACGCTAGCTTAATTTAATTCGTCCTTAGTCGAAAGACACCTGTTGTTAATGTCCTGTTATTTGTATTTGTGTACCATTTCTACGTTATTTTCCGTCCTTGTTTTCGTATACATTTGCTGCTGTCTTCCAAGAAATCTAGTGTTCTTAGCTTAGTTTTTCCTTGGGTCTGACCAGATTATATATAAAAATGTAGTGGCGTACGTACACTTTGGTGTATATATATACATACATACATATATATATATATATA
>NC_068985.1:126176581-126177186 GCF_001194135.2 Octopus bimaculoides
ACATTAAGTTGACAATATACTACAACTTTATCGCTCCACTACTGCTTAAATCTCTCTGAGAGATTTAGAAATATTATATTTATATATATATATAAATATTATATATATATATACACATATATATATATATACACATATATATATATGAAAAACCTACGCGACTAGGTGAAAAGCGCTTCATTTAATATGTGACATTAATAAAAATCTGTAAATGTACAAACATCCAGGTTTCTGAGTACCTTAATTAAAATTTTTTTCTATATAATTTCTGTACATCACCTCCAAACCTTCAAATATATATATATATATATATATATACATATATGTGTGTGTTTGTGTGTGTGTATTTATATATGTACATGTTCGTGCGTCTGTGTTTGTCCCCCCAACTTCGCTTCTCAATCGATGCTGGTGTGTTTATGTCTTCGTAATATAGCAGTTCGGCAAATGAGGCCGATAAAATAAGTACCAGGCTTACAGAGAATAAGTCCTGGGTCAATTTGTTCGACTAAAAGCGGTGCTCCAGCATGGCCTCAGTTAAATCACTGAAACGAATAAAAGAATAAAGGAATATACATATACATATATATATATATATATATATA
>NC_068985.1:126178497-126188996 GCF_001194135.2 Octopus bimaculoides
ACATATATATACACATATACACACACATGCATACATATATGCATAGATATACATATATAAGCAAATATATATATAGATATGTGTTTGTCTGCGTGTGTGTGTGTGTGTGTCCTCGTAATTTTTACTTATTTATATACTTCTTAGTACCGTATAAAATTTTACTCGGCCTAGAAACGAAAAAGGTTGCTGTATTCGGTGATTTAGTTTAGAAAAGTTATTTCCCTTGTGTGTTTTTTTTTTGTTGTTGTTGTCTCCTAAGAGTTACTTACCTTGCTAAGAAAAACAGTTGTGAGCAAAAGTTTTGGTATCGATATAAAGTACGTAAATACTTGAATAAATAAATAAATAAACAAATGTCAGATTCAATGAATGATTATGAATCTAAGTGCTTTCGTCAAGTAACGTATTGAAGTTCACTCGATTCACTCAATTGTACATTTTTGCTGCAAAGACTCCAATGATGTTGAGACGTTTCGTTATTAGCCAATATTATCGGAACTGCTTCATGAACAGTTACGTACAATTCTGAGTTAGTTTGTAAAAAATTTTCTGCTTTAAGAAAGCAGTTTATACTACCCATACATGTAAACAGTTTTTACACTATTTATATATAGTCATAGATTGGCGATTCGGTTCGTCCCTGCTTCGATTCAGGTACGTGTTGTTGATAAACCACAAAAATGGCGAAATATCCATCAATCCTGAATGGGATCCGTCTGTTGCTTTCAGGTGTTTTAACACCCTGTGCAATGAAGGAGTCGTCCTTGGCGTGCTTTACCGCGGTGAACCGGCGAACAAACAAAACACATGCATTGAGTATGTGCAGCCGATAATGTTTGCGTGTGTGTGTGTGCGTGTGTGTGTGCGTGTGTGTATGCCTGTGTGTATATGCAGACACACACTCACACACACACGCACACACACACATACATATAACTTAACCTGGGCCATATCTGACGTGAGAGCATCACCCGATAGGATCGGTTAAGTCAGTTTTAAGACAAGTTTTGAGGCCACATGACTTGTCTTAAAAATAAGTAGATTTTTGGGATTGATGGTCACCTATTGGAACCAGTCAGTATCATGTGCTTAGTCCGTTACCTTTGGCTCCTTTCTTTTCTTTTATATGTACTGACTGTGTAGCCACTGCTCCGGAAAATATAACATTAACAGGCATCCTGCGAAAACTACAGGGACAATGTCACCATCACGGTGTGGAACACCAAACACATAGGCACTGCTCTAAAGAGCTATAGGGCGGTGGCAGGAGTAAAAATCAATTTAGAAAAATCAGTGGGCTTATTTGCCCAGTTCACACCTCACTGCACAAGAGCTCCTGCCCTTCTGCTTTATGCAAAGGGGACGGGGTGGGTGTTTCACAGGTCAGACACCGCATTTGTTGTCAACACTCAATGGAGGACTGTGCATGCTTTGGACGATGATATGCACACCTGTGTTGAGACTGTGACGTCTCCAACGTTTCCTTCACGTGAGCAGGTGAGGACGCTGCTTGTAAAATTCGCTTTTTCAGAGCTCGTCTCTTCGACTGAACTGCAGTCCTGAATCAAACGTCGGCAGATGCAAGGCACCTGGAATATAATGAGTCATAGAGTGGCCAAAGCCCACCATCAGTCGGGATACGCTGTCGGTGGAAGTCTCACTTTTAACTTTGTGTAGATGATAAGTGGCGGGGAAGAGCGATGACCTTCTTCGAGGAGATCCTAGCTGAGCGCTTTCAGACTGGATCTTATGGATAATGTCCAAAAATCTCTGGCTTGGCTGACGTAACAGAGAGGATTGCCGATTTTAGATAAATTCTACAGGAATGAAAGTACAATAAGCCGGGCCTGATCGAGATGTCCCAGCATTGCTGACTTGTGAAGCTATCTGCTATCCGATATGGGCCGGATTCAACTATACTTGTGTGTGTGTGTGTGTGTGTGTGTGTGTGTGTGTGTGTGTGTGTGTGTGTGTGTGTGTGTGTGTTGGTGAGTGGATGTGTATCGGGTGTGTGTGTGTACGTGATTAAAGACTCCATATTGGCCACAGAGCTCAGTGAAGAACTTAAGTATTTAAGGTGTCTGATTACTTCTAGCCAATGCAAATGACTTGTAGGAGATATCTTTGATGAAATGCCCCAATAAATTGACCTGATAAATATTGATATTCCGTGTCTCGCCGGCATTGGATGAAATATGTGTAGCAATATCTTCTTGTTTGTTTCCATTTCTACTGCTTATGTTTCGAAGGGAGACTCGTTAAAATTATTCCTTGACCTCATGCTTTCATGAAATAACACTAAGCAACGTTTTTGGAGTATCAATCATTCAGAACGGAAGTTTAAACTCAAAATACTTTTAACAGACAGACAGACGAAATGGATTATCAAATATAAATGATACATTTAATTCGTCTAAATCAAATCAGGCCAAAAATCTTATTGTAAACAAAATCAACACGTCGAGACACACGTCGCGATAACTGCTTTAATTTTAACATTAGTGTTTCAAAACCTAGGGCTAGGCTACGAGAGATGCGTTCTCACATGATAAATGACAATTCATCCAGAATTCAAACCTTGATTGTTGATGAATACTGAAATATATTTAAAATTCTACAAGTGGTTGTGCAAGTCATTGTTCCAAAAAAAAACAAGCTATTAAAAACAAATATAAGAAGGATTTTCCAAATTAAAAATAGGTAAGGCAAATGGATTAGCAGCGAATAGGCGAAAAGACATCTAATCAAGTGTCCTAAGAACAGCTTACAAGACTCTAACACTCCTGCAGCATATCTCGGCAAAAGCATTGCAAAATTCTTCGCAAAGCGCTTATGCTAGATAATCATAATCCATGCAAACATCCTGAGTAAGAGTAGGTTCCTAGAAAAGTAAAATTATATTTATACGAAGAATAATTTCAGATTCAACAAAGCCAATACACTCACAAGACATCAGAAATATATTTGAACAGCAGTTTGGAGTCACCAAATTCAAAACCTTTATCTCTAAACTATATCAACTGAAATGATTATTCTATGTATTGTAACGCCAAATGTTGAATAGGTTGCTTACAAGATCACCTAGATGTGTTAGATGTAGCTTCAAGATAAATAACTCAAATTCTGTAAAGAGATATTTCATATATACGAGTATAAGTATAGATACACAAATACATGTGCTCATACGTATATATATATGCAGGATGTTTGTATTTAATTTGTTGACTTAAAGTTGATTAATAAGCGACAGACGAGATAAAATACGCATAGGTTGCTCAAGTTATTTCCAAGAAAAGAATGTGATCAAACGTTAAAATGGAAATTATATTCAGGTTTAAGTGCTTTTAAATAATATATGCGCATATGAAGTTATTTCATATTTGAGAGAGAAATCAGTGTTATCGAAACAGAAACCAGTAGAAAATCAAATAATCGTTTCTAAAATAGGAACAAAACTGAAGCACCGAACTAACGCATTATATAATCGGCCGCACATAAATAGAAGCAAAGTTGACCTAAGCGGAATTTGAACTCATAACGTAAGAAGACTAAGTAAAAACCATAAGACAGTTTTTGTCCATCGTTATCGATTCTGCTAATCCAAGCAATATGGCATGGCAATATCAGATGGGGGAGTTGGTAAATAAGTTGTCTTGCGGTATTTAATTACATGTCTATACATTCTGAGTTCAAATCGTGCCTAGATCGATATTATTTATTTTATATCGGTTTCGATAAAACCATACACGGATCACGTATTAATCCACTCTAACACCTCCACCCCCCACTTCCATAGATTATGTGGCATAACATACAATGCTAGGGATCAATATTACATACGAATTCATATACATGTATGTGCATACAGATATGTACATACATTTACATATATGTATGTGTGTGTGTGGGTACATGTATGTATATATATATATATATATATATATATATATACAATACGTATCTACGTATAGTATATTTACATATATGTAATATATGTGTAATATTGATACGCACGTACATATATACATAGATGCGTACTTATGTATGTATGTATGTATTTACGTATGTATGTATGTATGTACCTACCTATCTATCTACCTATCTATCTATCTATGTACATACATATATACGTAAATCCATATTATATACATATATATATATTTATTTTACATACCATTATATATATGCATGCATAAATTCACACACACACACACACACACACACACACAAACACACACAAACACACATATATATTATAATATTATATAAAGTGAGAGTATGATATCCAGTATGTTATTTATATATGAAAACATACATACATATAAATGCGTGTGTATGTGTGTATACATTGTAATCTGTAACTATAAGCGTCAATATCTGCCAATCTGTCTTGAAACATCATGCAAATCACACACTAAATCATTACCAAATTTCATATCGCAGTTAGATTTCATGCAACCCAGTATGAGACAAAAAAGAGAAACTGAACATTATAAGAGTAATAGTTAAGTATGCTTGTCCTGGAAATAACAATTTCTCGTGATAAAATTAGTTTTTTCTTTCTCCTTCACTGTTTCTTCAAGTTCTTTCTTTCTTACTCAGACACACACTCACACAACACACACACTCGCACGGCACACACACTCACACAACACACACACTCGCACGGCATACACACTCACACAACACACACACTCGCACGGCATACACACTCACACAACACACACACTCGCACGGCATACACATTCACACAACTCACATTCACACTTCCCCGTGCATTCCTTTCATTGTGTATGAAGAAAATACATAATACTCAGGTGCACACCTAAAGTGTATATATACATACATGCGTGAGTGTGTGTGTGTGTGTGTGTGTGTGTGTGTGTGTGTGTGTGTGTGTGTGTGTGTGTGTGTGTGTGTGTGTGTGTGTGTGTGTGTGTGTGTGTGTGTGTGTGTGTGTTAAGCATACATAAACTTGCAAAAGGTAATCAAGTGCAGGTAGTATTGAATCGTTAGCCAGAAATTCAGTCTTGAAAGTATGTGTTCTTAACTTGTGTCATTTAAGAAATTTAATTCTCTACTTCCAACAATATTAACGTCTACTTCTTCTGTTGTTGCACATGTGTGTTATGGATGCATATATATATGTATGTGTATATATAGGTATACAGAGCAACCTCGGCTCTCGACCATAATTTGTTCTGAAAGTGTGTTCTAAAACCGAATTGTTCGAGAACCGAATCATTTTTTCCCATTACAATTAATGTAAAAGAGATTAATTCGTTTCCAAGCGCTACATGAATGCTTATTTACACGCTTACACTATATATTTTAGTATAAAGACGTTTATTCAAACTGTAAGTGACACACAAAAGTGTGTTATTTCTCAGAAAGGGAGTCCCCTTCCATGAAAACTTCTGGTAACTGTCTTTCGGGGGTTTCTTCCCTTCTCTGTCTCTTTGGCTCAGGTAAGTCTTTCTCTGGGGTTTCTTTTCTTTTTCTGTCAGTAAAAACCTGTCCAATGTTAGTTTTATTGCCTGGGTTGTAAAATTTTTCTAAAAGGAACATGACATTGTCATTGAAAAGGTTCACTGCTCTATAAGGGTGATATTTTTCCCCAAAATTTTACACATCACCCCATTTAGTACAAATTTCCTTGAATAAAGAACCTGGGACATCCTCCTTTCCTTCTCTTCCTCGGAAGACATTTCCTCAGCCAAAGTCTTTTGCTGTTCATTTTGAAGGTATACTAGTTCTTCGGTGGTAAGCTCAGTACGATGGTCTTCCACCAGCTCTTCAATATCTTCGCTGCCGACATCGAAGCCCATAGTTTTTCCCATAGAGACAATATCATCAACAATAGCAATTTCCTCGACAGTAGCAGTACGTGTAGCTGTTTCAAACCCCTCAAAGTTTCGTTCCGGTACACAGTCTGGCCTAAGTTTCCTCCATGCTGAATTCATGGGTCTGTAACTCACTTGGTTCCATGCATTGTCAATAAGATTAGCACAATTCAGGATATTGAAATGATGATTTCAAAATACTCCGAGAATTAACTGAGTGTCATCGTGACTTGAAAACACTTTCGAAACGGCTTTTGTGTAAAGTTTCTTAAAGTTTGCAATGACCTGTTGGTCAATTGGGTGTATTAGAGGAGTTGTGTTAGGTGGCAGGTATTTGACCTGAATAAAATCAAACTCTTCAACTGAGTCATCCTCCAAACCTGGAGAGTGAGCGGGAGCAATGTCTAACACCAGAAAAAGGCATTTTAGTGGCAAGTTTTTTGGGGGGTTTTATTTTCAGATACTTTTTAACACACGGGGCAAAAACTTTATGAATCTACCCAATAAAAAATTGTCTGGTTACCCAAGCCTTCGTATTAGCCCGCCACATAACAGGCAATTTACTCTTCATAACATTGTTTCTTTTAAAAGTCCTCGGATTATCGGAATGGTAAACAAGCAATGGCTTGACCTCGAAATCGCCACTTGCGTTGCAGCAGAGCAAAAGGGTGAGTCTATCTTTCATTGGCTTGTGCACTGGCAACGCTTTTTCCTCCTCACTAATATAGGTCCTATTAGGAATTCGTTTCCAAAATAATCCTGTTTTATCCCCGTAAAACACCTGTTGGGGGAGATAACATCCTTCCTTTATCAAGTCACTAAACCCAATCACAAATTTCTCAGCTGCTTCCTTGTTTGAACTCGCCGCCTCCTCATACTTAATTACAGTATATTTCAATTCTCTTCTTAAATTTCTCGAACCACCCTCTACTAGCTTTGAATTCAAAAGTATCACTTTCAGAACTTATACCAGGGTTTTTCTTTACTAAATCATAAATAATTTCTAATGCTTCCTCACAAACAAATGCTTCACTGATATCGTCACCTGCTAACTGTTTCTCATCTATAAAAATAAGCCATAACTTTTCCACTTCTTCGAATATCTTTGGTCTTTGTTTATTAATAACAGTCGCTCCTTTTGCAACAACAGCTCCTTTTATCACTTCCTTATCTTTTTTAAATAGTAGATATTTTCGATTTAGGCACACCGTACTGCACAGCGAGATCTGACACACGAACGCCATTTTTGTGTTTTGCGATGATTTCTTTCGTTCACTTCATTTGTTTCTCTCTCAACGTTTCTTTTCCTTTTACCAGTATCACTGCTAGCTTCCTTTGGAGCCATGACTAACGGCTAAGGAAGAGAAAGAAGGCACAGTACAATAAAACTGGAAATGAACAGCACAGCACAATACACGAATGTATACAACACGGCAGTCATAGGCGCAGGAATGGCCGTGCTTCCGGGCCGAGTTCAAGCCACATGCTTCCGGGTCGAGTTCTACTGCGGGGCCTCTTGGGGAAATGTCTACTATAGCCTCAGGCCGACCAGAGCCTTGTGAGTGGATTTTGTAGACGGAAACTGAAAGAAGCCGTCGTATATATATATATATATATATATATATATATATATATATATATATATATATATATATATGTATACACACACACACATACATACACACACACACACATGTATGTATGTATTTGTGTGTCTGTGTTTGTCCCCCACCGTCGCTTGACAACCGACGTTGGTGTGG
This sequence comes from Octopus bimaculoides, assembly GCF_001194135.2. Classification (NCBI taxonomy): domain Eukaryota; kingdom Metazoa; phylum Mollusca; class Cephalopoda; order Octopoda; family Octopodidae; genus Octopus; species Octopus bimaculoides. The sequence continues at coordinate 126,186,101 of NC_068985.1, forward strand.
TTACGTCCCCATAACTTAGTGGTTCGGCAAAGGTGTCCCATAGATAGAATAAGTCCTGGGGTTGATTTGTTCGACTAAAGGCGGTGCTCAAGCATAGCCGCAGTCAAATGACTGAAACAAGTAAAAGAATAAAAGAATAAAAATTTATGTATAAAATAAAAGAAGAAAAATGCACACAGTTTACATAGTTTTAATGTATTTTTTAATATATTTTATAAGTGAAAAAGTATTGCGTCTGTCGACCGGTTTCGCTTTCACTAATCATGACATTGAAATTATTGTAATTTCGTATTCTCATAGCCCGTGTTGTGTATAGGAGTTTGTGAATGAAATGAAGCCAATGGTTTAGAAATGTGAACCCCCAAACTGAAGAACATGCCCCAACCTGTTGGAAGGCTCGGAATTCTTATTCAAACAAGGAGAGACGTTCACAATTAAGACCAACTTCACTTGTACTTTCGAGAATCTAATTTATGTCATAACTTGTTCAGGTTGTGGACGTAACTATATAGAACAGAGAAGTATAGCACTTAGACGGAGACCCACACTACATAAGGAACAGATCTGTCTCCCAGAGTACAGACAGATTCCTTTGAGTGAACATAGAGATGTACATGTAATATTCAGCCAAACCTCGCAGTTTTCCCCATCTACCAGTGCAAACAAACGATTTCTGTACAAGAACGTTTTAGTTATCGAAAAATACAGAACACGCCTAAATATGAACGCCTAATCAACTTTGGTCTCAGTATATATTTTAATTTATGTTCACATACCCAACACTATAAATACTTCATCTCACTACTTTAGCTTTTGAGTTTTTTATATTTATTTATGCCCTTCCCAAGACATGAGCAATTACCTCCCCTGTCCTGAATATTAACGATCACTAATGACCTCCCTAAAATCTTCTTAAGGGAATACGTATTACAATATCTTTCAATGTCATAATTAGCGAAAGCGAAACCAATTGACAAACAATACTCTTTCAATTATAAAAAATATATCAAATCTCGGTAAACTCTGTGCATTTTCCTTCTTTTATTTTATATATGTATTTTTTGTATTTCAACTCAACACGTGGGAATAATCGAAATTCTCCTCCTCCCTTTTTCTTACTATACATATGTATGTATGTATGTATAATGATATATAATGATATCCAAGGGTCCACGTGTAGGAAGTTAGTAAGCATCAAGCTGTCTGTAGAAGGTATAAAAACAACTTTCAGGAACAATAATGCTTTATTAACGTAGTAGTTTCTAAATTTTCCCCATGTCGAACTTCGATCAGCTGAAAAAAGTTACTTTCTAGTTCACGGTTAGTAACTGGGGTTGCTATGTATGCGAATAAAAATCCAAATTGAGAGACTGGAGCAGGTAAAATCCAGGCTACATATGTTTCCTAGCTAGCAAAACCTCTGAAGTAATAATTGCTCAACGAGGGGTACTCCACTAGCTATTCATCAGGCCGAAGACACCTTAGTTAAATGAAAGTTACATTTTCGTCAAGGCATTCCAAATCACATCTTGAAATCAAATCTTCTTCCGAGGTTCTGCTAGCTAGGTAACATATGTAGCTTGGATTTTACTTGCTCTATTCCCTAAATTTGTATATATATCAAAACAAGAGATTGGAAAAAAATGTTTTGCATCATTTCATCACAACTGTACGTGTTTCATTTGCTAATAAGAGTTACAAAATTGTACATATAGGTTAAGCATTTAAGATATATCCAATTAGAAATTCTAGAGACATAGCATCAAATTATATTATTATATGATTCTCAGTTTAAAGAATTAACCCTATCTGCATTATATATAAATATATAGATATATATAGATATAGATAAACTTACTTAGAAATGGATATGTGGCGTTCAATCATATAATAATATTAATAAAATGTATATATATGTGCTGTGGTAAGTAGCTTGCTTACCAACCACATGGTTCCGGGTTCAGTCCCACTGCGTGGCACCTTGGGCAAGTGTCTTCTACTATAGCCTCGGGCCGACCAAAGCCTTGTGAGTGGATTTGGTAGACGGAAACTGAAAGAAGCCCGTCGTATATAAGTATATGTGTGTGTGTGTGTTTGTGTGTCTGTGTTTGTCCCTCCAACATCGCTTGACAACCGATGCTGGTGTGTTTACGTCCCCGTAACTTAGCGGTTCGGCAAAAGAGACCGATAGAATAAGTACTAGGCTTACAAAGAATAAGTCCTGGGGTCAATTTGCTCGACTAAAGGCGGTGCTCCAGCATGGCTGCAGTCAACTGGCTGAAACAAGTAAAAGAGTAAAAGAGTATATATACATATATGTACATGCATACATATATATGTATATAGATGCATATATGGGTACGGGACGTCACAAAACGTAAACAACATGAAATACGAAGACAAACTTCGTATTTTATAGTATCTATAAAATGTGTGCGCGTGTGGGTACGTGTGTGCGTGGGTGTTAGATGTGCGTGGGTGAGATTTGTGTGAAGTTATTATGATGATTTTAAGAGACAATGTGTATGTATATATGCAATAGATTTGAGTATGTGCGTGTGCGTGTTTCGTTCTTGCATTATTGCGCATGTCCTGTGCTCCTGCGTGTTTTGCAGTACGCTTCTGTATTTAGTTGTTGTGTACGTTGTTAGAGTCTAATACTTATGAATGTGAATGGTATGTTTGATTAGGAATGTGTCTATTCTCTGTGTGTTTGTGTGTCTGTGTGTGTATGTGTGTCTGTGTATGCGTGTTTGCCACTTAAATGTATGTGTGTGTTATTGGCTTTCAATCTGTGATTGTTGTGGCGAGTGGATATGCGTGTTTGTGCGTGAGTGAGCTTGTGTGTGTGTGTGTGTGTGTGTGTGTGTGTGTGTGTGTGTGTGTGTGTGTGTGT
>NC_068985.1:126189508-126190400 GCF_001194135.2 Octopus bimaculoides
TGTGTGTGTGTGTGTGTGTGTGTGTGTGTGTGTGTGTGTGTGTGTGTGTGTGTGTGTGTTTGTACGTGTGAGTTCGTGTGTGTGACCTGCTGCTTAGATTCGTGTTTCTGTACGAGTGTGTTTTATGAGTTTTAGGGGTGTAGTGTGAAAGCCTTACAATGGTATTATACGGTGCATATATGTATGCATGTGTTTTTGTGTGTATGTAAGTAATGTATGTGTGTGAGTGTGTGAGTGCGTGTGTATTTTTGTGTGTGTGTGTGTGTTGCTCTGTTGATGTGTATGAGGCTCGAACCTTGTATATATAAATGCGTGAGTAATGTGTATGACACTATAATTGTACGACTGCATGCATCTGTGTGGGTACGTCTGCGTGTGATTTAAGAGTGTGCGATTGGCTCTTGCAGTTATATGTGTATGTCTGTATTCACGGAGGCGCTGTAGACGTTATGTGGAGAGTGTAATGTGTCTTTGTACGTTTGTGTTCATGTCAGGTCGTTGACCAAATCCGGGGGAAGTCAATATGTGTGACCAATGCTGACAGTTCGTATGAGCTTCTAATATTACATGTATTAACTCAAATGAATTGAATATTATTCAATGGGCAATGCTATATTTAGTAAAAGCGAAACAAGACGCTTAAATAAATTAGGATATAAGAAATGAAGTAATATAATGTGAATAAATCTAAACTAATCAAATGTAAAGCATGCACACCCTCGTATACATACATACATACATACATACATGCATGCATACACGCATATACATACATATATGTATATACATACACACATATATATATATATATATATATATATATATATATATATATATAATTTAATGCACGCAGTATAAAGATATTGCAATAAGAGCTACTAATAGTTTCTTG
>NC_068985.1:126190753-126192251 GCF_001194135.2 Octopus bimaculoides
TTTTTTTTCGCAAAATCTTTCATTGGGGATTTTTCTTTTCTAAGTTGTTTATATGTCTGTTCGAGCGTATCAACCCTGAACCCCAACTCTAAGCCTTAACTTTAACCCTATACAAAACCCAAATTCTCGCCCTAAACAATAATCCTAAAACCTTACTCTAACCCTAAACCCTAATTCTAACCCTTAGCCTAAACCCTAATATACACCTTGTTTTGCAATATTTCGCAAAAAAAATCGAGGTTTTTTTTTTCATTTAAAAATTATTTATATGCTTGTTCGACCGTTTCGCATGACTTTATACATTAAAACTTATTAAAACCTCAAAACTTCTTTCAATTCTCTTCGTCGTAATATCTTTTTTTTTTTTATTTTCTGATAGACAGCTTTCACGCAGAAAATGCCAGCTTCCAAATCCTATTTCTGACTAGCTAAAAATTATCAAACTTTAAATTGCTGTAACAGTTTTCTAAAATTTTTCTGAAACAAGTGATAACAAAGTCAGTTTCCGCATGTAAAATTACATCAATATACGAAATTTGAAAAGTTTCATTTAATTTTAAAATTTCAAAAACTGTGTCAGCTACAGAAAACCCACTGTTTTGTTTTTTTTTTTCTGTTTTCGACGTACCAAATTAATATGAGCTTTTCTTTTCATCTCTCCTGTCCCTTTTCTCTTTCCACTCGACCAATATGCCTGTTCTCAAATTCTTCCTTCATGACTTTCGTACCCTTTTAAGCAATCCTTCACTCTCTTCTTCAAGTAATATCCAGCCATACCGCCAAATTTCTTAACTACTATTTAAAATTACCCGCTATCCCATATATACGATGGGGTGCTGAAAATTCCTGGCTTTGGGAAAAAGAAAATGCAGGAGAATCAGTTAATTATGATTTTATTCAAAATATTCCCCTCTCAGATTCACATGCTTATTGCAGCAGTCCTTCTGTTTTATTTTTTAAGCTCTGTAAAAGAACTTGGAAGGTTAACCCTCCAATCAGGCTTTTCACGATATCCTTAAAGCTATGGACTTTTCAGTACCCCTTCGTACCAGTCTCGTTAGCCGTTGTCTTCACCACCACCTCATTCCTCATGGCTTCCGTCTCTATATCCCTCTCACACCCTACATCACAGAATTAATAGCTCGTAATGCATTACCTCTCCTCTCATGTGGAGTATCATCCACTCTACCCTGTCCCAAATATGCATCCCTCTGTCATCTTCCGCATACTTGTGTCCTTTTATCCCCCACGTAACGTCACGCCCAGTTGTTCATCTGCTTCATCAATCATCTCAACCGCTTGCACATGGCCGAATGAAGAGTGCCTCTTGATGCTAGTGTCACGAGGCAAATTATAGAGCACCATGAAGGATATTGGACAGAATATTATCAGTTCTTAACAAGTTAATATTTTATTTTAGTTATGCGCCCTTTTAAAGCCTAGCCAGGCTCATGGGATTGGTTTCCCGGTTTCTATGGCGTATATGTCCCCCCCCCCC
>NC_068985.1:126192261-126196780 GCF_001194135.2 Octopus bimaculoides
CCAGCTGGACGGGACGCCAGTCCATCGCAGCTTTACTCAAGAAACAGGAAGAAAGAGTGTGAGAAAGTTGCGGCGAAAGAATACAACAGGGGTCGCCACCACCCCCTGACGGAGCCTCGTGGAGCTCTAGGTGTTTTCGCTCAATAAACACTCACAACGCCCGGTCTGGGAATCGAAACCGCGATCCTCCGACCGCGAGTCCGCTGCCCTAACCACTGGACCATTGCGCCCCCAAACAAGTTAATATGGATACTTATTTTAGAATGAGTGAACAATAAAAACAATGTGGTGCTTTACTGGTATTTTGAATTATAAATATGATGGACCAAACAAGATACACAAAAAAAAAGGAGCATTTCATCTCTTTCTTTCTCTTCCTTTCTAGCGTTCATTCTTTCTTTCCGTCTTTCTTCCGTCCGTGTTTCTGTTCTTTTTTGTGTAAGTATTCTATGTTTTCTCTCTCTCACTATTTTATTCTCACTCTATATACAATCATATATGAATATATTCATATATGTATTTCTGTGTGTACGGGGTTTAGAAGGAAAATAGGGATATATTATATGTGTGAGTGTACAATGTGAATATAGAAAACTTTTGTGTGTATATGTATGTGTATGTATACGCATATACATGTATGTGCATATATATATACACAGATACATATATGTATACATATGTACATCCATACATATATACATATATATGCACTTAATGTATATGTACAGACTAATACCTATATATTTATACACACACATATATAAAACTGTCCGACGAAAAGGAACGTGAAACTAACAGTTTTTGTGATAATTTTGCTGCTTTTTAATAAAGTATATATATACATACATGTATATATATATATATATATATATATATATATATATATATATATATATATATATATATATATATATACATATTTACCCACGCACACTCACACACATACACATATATATAGTTGTGCATGAATATGTGTATATGTACAAATGTGAATACATGCATATATGCACATGCAAACACATGTATATGGTCGGTGTATGCGGGGGCGAGAGAAGGCCCGAACTTCGGTATGATTCTTTGGATTCGAATTCTTGTAGTACAATCTTTGTACCGCTGTCCACTGTATATCTGTTAACAAAATCTTTGATTGATTTCGCTGTTGTAGCTGTTTCTCAGAGCATCAACGTAAATCCACTCCATGACGCGACTCGGGGGAAGAAGTGTACAGTAAAAGAATCCGCCACCCTCACCACCTTCTTCCACTTCGTTTCCTGCGCTTTCCACTTCTGTTTCATAGAGATATGCGGTCACGTGTTGTTCGTGTTCGGTTGTGTTCACAAGCAGCTTCCTCTGCCACCATTCGTTTTCATTGTTTATGTGAATGTCTTCGTGAAAGATGGCGCCCTTGTGTTTCCCGTAGTAACGTTTCAGTACTTCAGGTGGAACCTTGGAGAGGGCCGTGACGAACGCCGCCTAAATAAGAGAATTTAAAAGAATGAACAGAAGGAAGAGACAAAGCAATATACAAGCGAATGACTGATTATCTGGACAAACGAATGTACGAATGAATGAATGGATGAATGAATGAATGAATGAATGAACAGACGAATAATTGATTGAAAAGATTGATGAATGAAAGAATAACGGAATATACAAACAAATTAAATTTGCAAGCAGCTAGTATTGGGTTTATTCCTAATGCACGGTACTTTGGACAAGAGTCCCGTGCCAACTAATGCCTTGTGAGTGACTTTGAGATAGACGAAAACTCTGTGAAGGCCCGTGGTGTGTGTGTGTGTGTGTGTGTGTGTGTGTGTGTGTGTGTGTGTGTGTGTGTGTGTGTGTGTGTGTGTGTGTGTGTTTCTCTGTGTTTGTGTTTGTCCCTACCACCGCTTGACAATTTGAGTCGCATTTTTTCCATCTCACCGTAACTTAATAGTTTGACAGAAGATACCGATAGATTATGTACCAGACTTTAAAAAATACAGCGGTTGATTTGTTCGCCTAAACATTTCAAGATGGTACCCCAGCTTCGCTGCAGTTCAACGACTAAAACTAGTGCAAGATAAAAGATAAATACAGCTAAAAGAAGTTTAAATGTTATGGTTGACATTGTTTTGTAAATTAAGAGACGAGGTTTTTTTGTTTTAGTACTTTTTAAGACAAGCAATTGCTGATACCCACACCGAAGCATGCAAGATTCCCTACCCAACGAGCCACCGAAAGTATCTACGGAAAATGCCGTCGCATTAGAGCCGATACAGCTTGGAACCAGAGTCGCCTGCGGCGACACTGTCAGATAAAGGGCTGAAACCTCAATTTATCATATCCAACCCTCAAGCAGTTCCGCCAATTCACCTCCCTGGAAGCATGATACCATTCAAGTATTCTGGAATCGATATAATCAACTATACTTATCCTCTCGGTGTTTGGACGAATGTAAATGTAAGAATCAATATTGAAAAAAAAACCACCTCAAATACGGCACGAAACTATGTAACATTACATTCCAGTATATACTTGAGTGTAAATTATGATATTAATGGATTTCTGTCGATTTTGACGACGAGGATCCAATCGATCAATCAACAATTCATTGAATTAGCGTGGAATTGGATGAGTATTCCACAGACACGTGTATCCTTAATGTAATTCTGAAGCAAGATCGATTCGACAGTTAGAATCCAACCAACGGGCTTCTACGCAGTTTCCATTTACTCAATTTAAGTCACAAGGCATGAGTTGACCCGAATCAATGGTAAAAAATACTTTTCCAAAACACCACTCAGTGGGATTTTATTCGGCATCACATGGTTGTGATGCAGACATGTTGACCATTCAGCCATACTTCGTTTACATATCAGATTCATTCTGTAAAATATATGAGCTTCTAAAATAAATAACAAGCATGGTTTGTGGTGGATTGATTAACATCTCCTTTGGTTGAACATCATATGGCAGCTCTAGGCGAGACACGCTTCACAGTTCTCTCCAGAGTTCAATGTCTTAAATCACCGCACCAAGGTCAGGCACATTGTATCCTTAGTTCCTTACGATGACATCTGGACGAGAAAGCTTGCTATTTTTTCCCTTCTGGCTACCCGAGCCGACTTTTTATTTCCTCCTTTTGACGTCGATAAAATAAGTACCAGTCGAGCACAGGGAAAGATGGTCGATGTAATCGACTACCTCTTCCCAAAAATGTTCAGGCCTTGTGCCTTTCTAATAATAATAATAATAATAATAATAATAATAATAATAATAACAGCAACAACAACAACAATAATAATAATAATAATAATAATAATAATAATAATAATAACAGCAACAACAACAATAACAACAACAACAACAACAGCAACAACAACAATAATAATAATAATAACAGCAACAACAACAACAACAACAACAACAACAACAATAATAATAATAATAATAATAATAATAATAATAATAATAATAATAATAATAAAAGCTCGAATATTCCGGATGGTGCTCGAAAATTAAGGGGTGGTACCTTAGTTCACTGATAGTGAACAGCTGGCACCGTAGGACATCTCCAGCGTTAGAAGCTGTGCAAAGACAATAAATGATAAAAAAATAATAATAATAATAATAATAATAATAATAATAATAATAATAATAATAATAATAATGAAAATCCTTTCTAGTATAGACGCAAAACCTGAAATTAGCACGTCAGACAAAATGCGTAGCGGCATTTCTTCCGGTTCCTTACATTTTGAGTTCAAATTCCGCCGAAGTCGGCTGTGCTTTCATGCTTTCTGAGTCGGTAACATATATACCAGTCAAGCATCAGGGTCAATGTAATCGGCTTACCCACTCCCCTCACAGCTGCTGACCTGTACCTAAATTTCAAAGCATTATTATTATTATTATTATTACTATTATTATTATTATTATTATTATTATTATTATTATTGCTACTGTTAAAGCGGCGAGCTGGCAGAATCGTTAGCACGCCGGGCAAAATGCTTTGCAGTATTTTGTCCGTCTTCACGGTCTGAGTTCAAATTCGGCCGAGGTCGACTTTGCCTTTCATCCTTTCGAGATCGATAAATTAAGTACCGGTGGAACACTGTGGTCGATGTAATCGACTAATCCCTTCCTTTAAAGGCCTTGTGTGTTTAGTAAAAAGAAATATTATTTCTTTTAAATGTTGTTGTTAACTTGAATTAGATTAGAAACTTACGTAATTTAAATCTCGGCATGTAAAATCTCTGACACTCGTGACGTTGTAGAAGTGGGACTGTATACGTTTCTGACTCAACATAAATGCCCTGATTTCAGTAGGTGAGTGAGCGAGATGACTATATGTATCGCTCTGATACTCGCATCGTTTTAAATAGAAAAACAGTGTTACGTAGACTATGCGTACGTTATTGTCTCGTATGTATAAATCTGGTGATATGCCGACATTTTCTTCAACTGAATAACTTTTCACCTGCGGTAATAAGAAATATATACATATATTCATATATATATATATATATATATA
>NC_068985.1:126196955-126201509 GCF_001194135.2 Octopus bimaculoides
ATGTTGAAAAGACAAAATAGAAACTACCCGTGGAAATGTAAGGGGAAAGTAAGCAGAAAAATAAGAGAAAATGCACATTGAAAATCAAAAAGAAGGTAAGGCTTTTTATGAAAAGTAACGATATATATACATATATACAATTAGATGAACTGAGGTAGGAATAAAGGTAATAAAAGTCATTATTGTGAGTTGTTAAAGAGATTTACAAGCAAACCGGTTTCGTAATAATACTAACACACATATATATTAGCAATAATTATAACGATAAAGAAACTAGTACATCGTCAAAATTTATTTCCTTTTATTTTACAATGTCATACAGCTCCTTCCTCAGAGGAAGATTTCAGAATGTTAAAGCTAAAAGTGCACATACGAGGTCTGATCAATAAGGATCTCCTTGTGTCAAGTACGAGACCTCTTTGCGTGCGTAAGCCTCTGAGCAGGTATCACTAAGATTTCCTTGCGTGCGTAGGCCTCTGAGCAGGTATCACCAAGATTTTGGCAAAATTTGATGCAGGTTCTCTGCTCAACTTGCTCTGTCGTGGTCATTGCGACGGTCACACGCTACACACCTTCCTTCCAAGCATTGATATAAACAGCAGAAGTAAACTAGAACGTTAAAACTTAGTGCGTATGCAGAGCAGAGTTTAAGGTCAATCTGTGCCAAGCAGATTCACTCTGCGTGCTTTAGCTTCATTACTATGGCAAAAGCCCGGATACTTATTGATCAGACCACGTACATACATATATACCCCAGCGTGTTTGTCTTTCCAGCAATCATGGCTATATTGTCATACTGATGCAGATCCAATCTCCGTAGACTGAACAGAATGTAACCTTCACATAGAATGTTGAGTTCATGTACAAATGCACAGATATGTATGCGTGTGTATGTTTGTTTGTTAGTGTGTATCTAAGCGCATGTGTGCATGTGTGTGTGAGTGAAGAACTACCTACCCTTAAAAACTGAGTGTCGTTTCCTCCCAATCCCGACAACCATATTTGAGCATTATTGAGCCACTGTGATTGGTAAAAGCGATTCAACTCCATCTTCTCCATTTCAAGAATCGGCTGTAAAAAGACAGAAAATAGTAGTCGGAAACTTGCAGACAATGCACGCTGCTTGTTGAAACCACAGTTATAGTTCATATTTTATTATTTACTTTTTAGTCAAGAAGAGAAGGGTGCCGCACATCACTCTTTATTTCCTTATTTATTCATTCGCTTGTTTCCAGGAAGCACCGCATTTTGAAGACTTGTTTGCAACAGAGTCCAACAAAAACTCATGAGCTCCAAAAGGGTGACCTTCCCATGAAGACATTAAATACAAATGGACTCAAATCTTGGCACAAGGCCAGCATGTTTGTTATTGATAATAATAATGTTAGTGGTAGTGATGGTATTGGTAGTTGTAATAATGACTAATAGTATGTCAGGTCACTTTTTGTGCTGTTGGTAACATGTAATTCAGTTCACTCAGCTGTAGAAATGAGTTGCGACGTCACAGGTGCCAAGCTGTATCGGTCCCTTTGCCTTTCCCTTGGATAACATCCGCGGCATAGAGAGGGGAGGCCGGTATGCATGAGTGACTGCTAGTCTTCCATAAACAACCTTGCCCGGACTTGTGCCTGGGAGGGTAACTTTCTGGGTGCAATCCCATGGTCAGTCATGACCGAAGGGGGTCTCAGCAATTCAGTACAACCTGGTTTATGCTCGGACCGTCGGAGATTGAACCGGTAATCCTGCCAGGCGCTTCCCTGGAAACTGAGGTGGATTTTATGAATAGAAACCAGGGTGGAAGAGGCTTAATCGTTGTATACAGATGGACAGAAAAAGCCTACTAAAATATTTACAGAAGAGCATAGAGACATTATTAAAGGCAATGAATAAAGAACAGGTGATCAAGTTTGGAATAGGAGAAAAGGGCGAAAATGGAATTCAAAGAGAACTTGTTAAACAGATTGAAGAGAAACCTTTGCACGGTCAGCTTTGGAAAGCCACTGAATATGTATGTGGGGAAGAAAACCTGGCCTTGGTTGAAAAAAAAGGGCAATTAAGTAAGGGAAACAGAGCCTCATAACAGCAGCTGAAGGACAAGCGTTAAAAACGAAACAGCTTCAGAAAATATGTGTACGAAGTGAGAGTGTCAGCAAAATGCAGAGTGTGTGGAATTTGGGATGAAACAATGGGAGATTGCTGCAAAATGTCCCAAGTCCGCTGAAGGAATATACACAGACACGCAGGAAGTAAATAGACACCTTTAATTTTCAAAATTTCTGATCTAAGCGTCGTAATATATTATCAGCGGGGTAGAATTTACAATGTAATTATTCTTTTTCATTCCAGGTGCCATTATATTAAACATTTGCAAAGAGTAACCATGCTTTGCACAAAAAATTCAGCAGAACTGTCAGACTTTCAAAGAGGTCGTATTGTTGGGCTCTCTGAGGCTGGTCTTAGCCAGCAAAAAATTGCCGAAAATCTTCAAATTCCTCTTGCTACTGTTAATAGAATTATAGTGCAATTGAAACGCCAAGGAAAAGAATCAACAGATTCTCGTCCTGGCCGACCTGGGCCCTCAGAAAGGAGCCTCGCTGTTTGAAGAGAATTGTGGACAACGAACCCCGTTCGAAGGCTTCTGACATTGCAAAACAGCTAGAAGTTAGTCCAAGAACCTGTGTTACATATCTGCATAAGCTTGGGTATTATGGACGAGCAGCTAGAAGAAAACCTCTCCTTCAACCAATTAATATCATGAAAAGAAAGAAATGGGCTAAGGAGATGTCAGAAAAATCCAGTTCATTTGGGGATAGAGTGATTTTCTCAGATGAATCCAGATTTGCATTATTTTCAGACAGTGGACGTGTTTGGGTCTGGAGGCTTCCCAATCAAGAATTTGATTTGAAACGACTCCAACCAACTGTGAAACATTGCGGTATCTCTGTAATGGTTTGGGGAGCTGTCACCAGCAACGGTCGTTCTGAGCTGATCGAATGTGTTGGAACCATAAACTCTGAAAAATACATCGAAATACTTAAGCAAGGACTACTTCTGATGAACTCACACGATAACATAACGAAAAATGAGTTTTTATTCATGGAAGATGGGGCTCCATGTCACACAGCAACAAGGAATCAACAATAGCTGACTGAAAATGGGATCAAAAAGCTTCCTTGGCCGAGCCAATCTCCTGACATAAACCCAACTGAAAATCTTTTGAGCATACTAGGTACAGCTATACGAAAAACTCGACAGAAACTTAAATCTAAAGGTGAATTGTTTCGATTGTTGCGTGAAAAGTGGGCAGAAATTCCACAAGAGACAATCACAAAGCTCATCAGTTCAATGCAAAAAGAGTTTCTGAATTAAAAACTGCAAAGGGAATGTGAACTAAATACTAAAATATGTAGTCCTACCTATCGATTACATTTCAATTGTTCGCTTTGCATATTAAATGAAAGATTTTGAAAATCAAAGGTGTCTATTTACTTCCTGCATGTCTGTGTATAAAAAAAAAATAGAGGCATTACCAAGTTGTGAAAATCTTACACTGGCGGTTTTGCCAGAAACGGGGATTTGAGTCTGGAAGTGCTTGGTATGATAATCGGGTTGAAAGAGTGCTTGAGTCAGAGAAATAAATGCAAGATTTTTTATGTGATTTTCCTATTCAAACGGATTAGAAGCAAGAAACTAATAAACCATACATAATAATAAACAAGAAAAAGCTTAGTTGCTTACGAATTGATCCATCATGTGCGTTTGATTCCAATATTGTAAAGAAAAAAGATTAAAGATTAAAAGAATACAATCCTTTAAAATTTGAAATTGCGATCATAATATTGCGGCAAAAGAAATTTAGAAGCTCACAAAATATAAAGATTTGCTCATTGAAATTGAAAAAAATGTGGCATCTCAAGGTGGTTATAATACCGTTGATTGCAGGAGCACTAGGAATGATTAAAAAAGGGAACTGAAAATTATTTGAGAATGATCTTTCACTTACCACCCAAACAAGAAATGCAAAAGTTGTTTCAAATGGTTTGTCACACGGACTGAGAAGAGCATTGACGATGTGAGGAAGATAACTTTTCATGTACATTATTTTTATTACGTAACTTTATTTAATTTTGTAATTGAAGAATCTGGTATGTTTATTTTAGTGGCTTATCAATGTATACAGTGAGCTTCTACGCCTAGTTGTCGGGTAGACGCTCGGCAAGAAAAGGAAACAAAATTGAAGACAAATGAATAAATAATAATAATAATAATAATAATAATAATAATAATAATAATAATAATAATAATAATATGCAAAAACCTGGACTTGCCCCATGATAAAAACTGGTGGGAACACAAACCACCCCCAGTACTTGAAAGTGATCACATTGCACTCCTCTGGAACTTCACCATTCAAACTGACAGAAAGATAGACGCAAATAGGCCAGACATCATACTGAAAGACTTCAGACAAAAATCATGCCTCCTCATTGATATGACTGTCCCAATCGATATAAACGTATCTGTCAAGACCTACCAAAAACTGAGCAAATATAA
>NC_068985.1:126201638-126205782 GCF_001194135.2 Octopus bimaculoides
ATATCCTACGTAAAATACTGTCTACGTGATCTCAAATTTTAAAGCAAACACATAATTTTCTTATGGTTTCTTAAACATTCACTTGAACAAAACTGTACAAATCCAAATATATGGTACTCTAGGCATAACACCTACATGAACTTCTAACTTGTTGTCTCTTGAGGTCTCTGGGTGAGACTTGGATCCAACTTGTACAAATGCAAAACAAAAGTCAAACATAAAATAATAATAATAATAATAATAATAATGATGATAATAATCCACATCATATTATTCGGTCAAATCCGAAATCCCAATTTTTGAGGATAAAACGGATTTGTACTGACATAGGGGATTACTGGAAATATGCAAATGCGTTTGTACATCATGATGTCAAACGCGGTTACAGTGAATCACGAATAAAGAAAATAGCAAATAAAATAGCTAAGATTAGCAAAGATAGTCAAACCTTCACGCATTATTTTAGCAAACACAATAGAATAGATGACAGAATTCCTTTAGTGATTAACTGGCACCGAAATTTCGATGGCATTTCAAAAGTGTTGCATGAAAGTTACCAGCATGTAACGTAAAAATATCCGCGTTTCAAACATATTTCCTCAGCCGCCTATTGTAGCCTTTAGACGGAATAAGAATATAAGAGAATTATTGACCTCTATTTCTGACTCCAAGAAAACGAACATTGGAGTATCTGCACGCTGTACCTTGAAAATCAGCCGCCAAAGAGGTAAGTCCTGTTCATTGTGCAGCAACATAAGTCAAGTGAATTCCATCGGGAATCATAACAGAAATGTTATGATTTATACAGAAGGTGGGGCATGTAGAGATTCCCATTTGGTGTACGTGGCAGAATGCACGAAACACAACTTACATTGGTTGTACAAGAGAACAATTAAACAAAAGATTTAATGGGCACAGATTCGACGTCAGGCACAATAACAGTAGTTCGATAAAACTTGCTGAACATTTTACTTCAAACGACTGCAATTTTGGAAAAGACTTCAAAATGGTTATTCTCAGAAAATATTCTGAATCTTTCTCACTTTCACTTCTCAAAATGCATGAGGAGAAATATGTTTGCGAGTTATTAACACCACGCCCTGGAGGAATGAATAAAATGACAGGAGAATATCATCAGATTTATACAAAACTGTTTGATTAAATATTCTTCTTTTTCCTTTACTTTTTCTTTCCTCTTTCTTTCTGTTTTTCTTTACGCCTGTTGTAAAATTGAAACTTAAAGATTGATGATGCCATTCCATTAACGTGTGGACGTTGTTTTCTTTCGTTCATACTTTAAATTTAAATTTCTATAATTTTGAATTTTTATCACTTCTTATTTTAAACTCGACAAAGACAGGCTTACTGTTGAAATATCGTTCAACCAATAAAATATCTATTATAATCGAATCGCACTCATCGTCTTGACTGTTTGCCTTTGTGAAGAGTTACGTCAATCCTTTTATTAAAATAATAATAATAATAATAATAATAATAATAATAATAATAATAATAATAATAATAATAATAATAACCTGCAGTTACCTGAAGGAACGTGGTAGTTTTCCTGAACCACTTGGACATTCTCTCTCGTTGTTTCTTATTTCTCGACCCTCGAATAGTGTATGATAGAAACAAGCTGATATATCTGGCTATTAACCTCTGCGATTTTCTGATTGGTAGCTCAGCAGTGAGATCATAACGTTTCATATCCTCTTGCAAGATATCATTAGAAAATGATCCGTGGTTGATGCCCTTCACAATGACCATTGGTGCCTTGTATTGCATTGCTCTGTTCTTTTCGACTTCTTGTGAAAGCACTCTGCCAAAAACATCAAACAGTGACTATTTTAATTAAATAAATAAACAATATTATTTAGCTGGAAAACATATACTTTTGACTGTACTTCAATCCACCAAAGTCTAATTAGGTAAGTATAATTGTATCCGTCACTAGCGAATGAGTGAGTCTTGGTAGTATCTACTTTGCTTTCGCTTACTATGTCTGATACTAATGAAGTCACAAGCTAACAAAGACATCCCTATTGCTCTTTAACCCAGTATTTTAAAAACACGAATCAAATGCCAGAAGACATTTTGTCCGACGCTTTAACAACTCCGACAGTCAACGACCTTAAATTGGTTACTTTGCTTTATAGGCCTCCGTAAGACTGGACCTGACTTGCGCGAGATTTGAACTCGGAACTTACCAAGCCGTAGTTAAAGAAATAATACCGCTAACCATTAGTCCAATCCTTTATCAATTACATTTCTATGAATTTATAAATTTAAAGTCTAATTGTGTTTCTCAGCACTGATGCGCTTCCACAGATACTTTTGCTCCTACGATTCGCCCTTACGATTAAATAATTCTGGACCCCTACCCCACGAGATCATGCTACTTTTGTTGTTGCTGTTGATTATGCTTGTATTGTTGTTTACTATCTGACATTATTTCTATTATTTTATGTCCTAATCAAGCAAGAAAGAGTGACGTTCATAATATTTTGAAGGGACCCAAAGCTGGTGTGGGATGGACAGATGAAATCGCTACTCAGCGTACATACCACTATAGATCTGAACTGAATGCTTACACTAATGTAAACTCAGCTAAAACATGCACGAAGTTCAACTAAATGTGTCCGCTTGGTCTCCAACTGAAGAAACAGAAAACGAATTGTAAAAGGAAATGTTTTAACACATTACTTAAAAGTCTGAGCTATTTGCGTGACCCTTGTCACACCATCCAGGTCGCCAGCGACTGTCAACACATTCATTCCAAAGTATTCGAATTGCGTCCCATTTTGAAGAAGTGAACCCAACAAAATTATTCCGGATAACTGCTGGGGGTTCCTGTTGGCTAACCTCTGAACACTGATGCCTGAAAATAAAAACAGTGGAAGCAATTAAGTTGGCATATATGTATGTGTGTGTGTGTATAAATGTTGTATGTATGTATGTATGTTATCAATCAGTTTCATTTCTGTATTTCTTGTCCATAGAGAAAGAGCCGGACTCTAACATAGATTCAAGGCTCCTTCATTGGAACTTTTATCAACATCATCTAGGTATTTGTGCATATGTGTGTGTGTGCAGTATTTGGTGTTAGTGTATGCGCAGATTCGTATGTTTGTTTTATGGATGCGTTTTTATGTCTAGATGCATGCATATGTATTTATGTGCTAAATTTTTGGAAAGTTTTACATATCTTTACAGTTCCATTGATGGCTTGAATCTGTAGTCTTCTAATCAGCCTTTTTCTTTCAGGTTTTGAGAACCCTAATTTTTTATGTATGTATGTGTGTATGTATGTATGTATGTATGTATTAAAGAGTAGAGAATTTCACTTTATTTCGTTTTTATCAGAACCACAACCCCGATAGAGCGGAAGAAACTCGAATTCCTCCTTTTTCCTATGCTCTCCTTAGACAGAACGAAAGCTGAACGAAATGTAGACAGGAAACACTGGCCCAGGAGGAATCACAATCACTGAATCAAAATCAGTGCGAAACCTGAGTATTGACGTGAGTAATGATGCATCTTTCCAGGGACATATCACTAATTTAGCAATAAGATGCAGGCGGCCAGCTGGAAGGATCTTCCGAACGTTCAGAACAACAGATCAGATAAAAGCGATAGCATCAACTCTTTCATTCACCAAATGCCACATATCAGAGGAGGTTTCAAATAATGAAGAAGTATCAAAGATAACGGCGATGCCCCTGCATGACTGCAGCTTTCGAACTGAAACTGGTTAAAGAGGTATGTATGTATGTATGTATGTATGTATGTATGTATGTATGTATGTATGTATGTATGTATGTGCGTATGTATATTTAAGGAGAGCCGATAAGGAGTATTTGAGTAAAATTATATTAATGAGTCCGACTAATTAAAATTCTATTTATTTGTACAGGTCATGATAGCCCTGCATTCAAATTGGTGTAATGATTGCATTGTTCAATTAAATGGAGCGGCTTGAAACGGTTGTACTGCATCACCTCTTGATATCCTGTTACTTATTTTGATTTTCTTCACCTTACTTAGAGCTGTGCGGATAACACCGGACTAACTTCGTGCTTCAACCTAAGTACCTAATTCAACTGAATCTCAATTATAAATAAATATATATATATATATATAT
>NC_068985.1:126206988-126218350 GCF_001194135.2 Octopus bimaculoides
TATATATATATATATATATATACGTGTGTGTGTATGTGTATGTGTGTATGGTATGTGTCTGCGTGTGGGTAGTTGTGTGTGTGAGACGGAGTATCTGTGCCTATACACATTTTCAATCAGTCATTGTAACTCCTTCAAAACAGTTACATTACTTTTTACTTAATATATTGTAATATGTATGTATGTATGTATGTATGTATGTATGTATGCATGTATGTATGTATGTATGTATAATACTGTGTGCATATTTTGATGGCTACAATGACTTCACAGCACGGCATTCGTTTTTCTTCGAATGCACTGATGAAATCTCAGATATTAAATTACTATATGTGCGTATGTTTATTTTTGTGTGTCTGTGTGCGTGTGTGTTCATACATGTGTTTATATGTGCACATGAGTGCGCACGTGATATACGTTGTTGTTTTACTGTTGTTTTTCTATGACTTAGTCAGAGGCAGAAGGATAGCATCGATGGCATTTTTCAGGGTCTCCAAGATTATTGAAGCGATAAAAAATATCTCATCTTCAAACCGGCCTCGGTTCTTCAGCGTTGTGTCGTTTAAAGACGTATATTGAAGAGCCATGTGATAGCATTCAACCCGTCGGCGAATTAGATCTACCACCCAAAACAGGACTGATCTTCACGATGAGATTCCACAAGGTTTTCGTCTACCGAATTTCGCTCACAGTGCTTCAATCAACTTTAAAATATCGCAAAAGACATTAGCCCAAGACGCAGTGCAGTAGGATTAAACTGGAAGCTATATAGTTACGAAACAAACTTCTTAACCACACAGCATCCCAGCGCTTCAGCTTTGAAAATAAATATGTTATTGCTCTGTCTACTTGTGGTGAATTCAAATGAGTTGCAGTTCTCACATAACTAGTTTTAGATTCGGTGCACCAAAACTGTTTGGATAGGAACCAGATTGTCTTGTTACATCTTCTGACATACCTCTGACTGCGAAGGGTCAGTACATGGAACGTACTTTTTCCTTCATTCAGCCATAAACAAATCGTTCGAAACCACGTTATGTTCTTTAGTCGATGGCACGTCACAAAATATTTGCTTACATACTAATAATAGGCGCAGGTGTAGCTGTGTGGTAAGAAACTTGCTTCACATCCATAAAGTTCCGGGTTCAGTCCCACTGTGTGGCACCTTGGGCAAGTGTCTTCTACTATAGCCTCGGGCCGACTAAAGCGTTGTGGGTGGATATGGTAGATGAAAACGGCAATAATTCCATCATATATATGTATATACATATCTATGTGTTTGTGTCTTTGTGTCTGTGTTCATCCCTCTACAACTGGTGCTGATACATCATTTACATTATTTACGTTATTTACATTTGACGGATATTTGTCCTCATCTTGTTTGTTGTTAACACAACGTTTCGGCTGATACACACTCCAGCCTTCATCAGGTGTCTTGGGGAAATTTTGAACCTGGGTTCTCATTCCTAAGGTATCTTTCGATGTTATTGTAATTATTATTATTATTATTATTATTATTATTATTATTATTATTATTATTATTATTATTATTATACCAACAACAACAACAACATCGAAAAATACCTTAGGAATGAGAACCCAGGTTCAAAATTTCCCCAAGACACCTGATGAAAGCTGGAGTGTGTATCAGCCGAAACGTTGTGTTAACATCAAACAAGATGAGGACAAATATACGTCAAATGTAAATAATGTACATAATTCATCGTCTCTTAAATATAGAACTGAACTGTTGCTGGTGTGTTTACGTCCTTGTAATTCAACGGTTCGGCAAAAGAGACCGATAGGATAAGTACCAGGCTTATAAAGAGTAGGTACTAGGGTCGATATATTCGACTGAAAATTTTTCAAGGTGGTGCCCCAGTATGGCCGCAGTCTAATGACTGAAACGAGTAAAAAATAAAAGGTGAAAGATTTACTATACCCATCTGTATCTGAAAGCCTGTGAAAGTCAGAGGTCTTGAAAATGAGTAGCTAAAAGTGAATTTATGCTATAGTAAATACGGTATTTTCTAATTATATTCTGTGTTGAGCGTATTTTTAAATGTTTGATTCTATTTTATATTAAGGCGACGAGCTAGCAGAAATATTAGCACGCCGGGCGAAATGCTTAGTGGTATTTTGTCTGTCTTTACGTTTTGAGTTCAGATTCCGCCGAGGTCGACTTTGCCTTTCATCCTTTCGGGGTCGACAAATTAAGTACCAGTTGCGTACTGGGATCAATGTAATCGACTGGCCCCCACCTCAAAAAATTCCGGGCCTTGTACCTAGAGCAGAAAAGATTCTATTTTATATTTTTCATGTACGCCTATGTTGTTACCCTGAATTTCTAGCGTTACATTAATTTCTCTTGTGAAAGATATAATCCTTAACTAGAAAATTGTGTTTGTTGATACTCCACTAACATATGTTTTAAGTACTATATATTGTACTTGGGTGGTAGACATAATCCGTCTGCCAGTTTAGAACTATCACCAGACCATTAACTCCATTTGAGTCAAGTACGCAGCAAGCGTTCGCACAAAATCCCCAGTCTAGGGATAACTTTATATGCTACTTCCTTTGCTGCCACAAGTCTTAGAATCCCTGAAAATAGGGTCACGATTGCTGTCCCACTTCTTACTAAACCATAAAAACTTAAAACGCAAAAACAAAATAATAATAATAATCCACTCAAAAGTTTCGAAAGAAACTTGAACTCTTTCTCCAAAGGCTCAAAATAACGAATACTCACGTGACCATCTGAGAAACTTTATTAGAGACAGGATCAGCTGTTTCTCAATTATCATTTTTATTTGCTAAATATTGTTCATCACTTAGATGCAGGTGTTCAAAGGATAATTTTAGTAAATAATAATCTCTTACCTGCTTCTCCATGTCCTGCGATGAAAATGTTTGCCCTAGTCATACCCAACTGCTCCAGGTCGGCTGCTAAACTTATGATATTTTTCTCCAGTCTTGCGAGATTCCTATCAAAATTTACAAGTGCCAACCATAACTTTAGCTGACTGCGTTTCTGTATGTATTGCCCTGGATATAAATAACAAAACGAAAAACAAAATTCAGGAAAACCAATAAGAGATTTAATGACATCAATAGTACTTATATATGCGCTGCATATGCATGTATGTATGTATGCATGTATGCATGTATGTATGCATGCATGCATACATGTATGTATACATCTACATACGTATGTAGGTATATATGTGTGTGCGTGTGTGTTTGTATGCTTACGATATAGTCTAGCACTGAATGAACTCGTACCCATATCAATTAAGAATACCGTCGTCTCAAGATTCTTTGACTACCTTGTGCACACCCAGGGGATTTAGATCGCCGTTCAAGATGCTAAGAAAGCAATCAAACTTCCGCCTTTAGATTTTTTGGTTTGACACAGTATATAATTATGTATTTGCTCTCTGGATGTGAGATATGTGCAATATTTGTTGTCGGAGATCAACAATTGTTCACAACAACTTGAGAGCAGCAATAAGTTCCCAAAATTCCCAACTTCTCAGCTGGAACTTCACCACTGGATGCAGTTTTATGTCGTACCCAGGACAAATCACAGCCAAGCATTTTAGAAAGGTCACTTAGTGCATTTTGATTAAGATCTGACTTTAGCATGAAGGGTCACGATCACCGATGCCGGAAGAAATGACAAAAGGTGGAATTTGGGAGGATTAGGGTTAGGGTTTCACTCTGTATCCTTTCTTTCTAAAAGAGAACAAAGGTAAATACGGGATGCGGTAGTTTACTTATGCATGTCTTCTTCGTGGTGGAAGGCTTTTAGTTGTACCACTAATTAGTTAATGCCATCACGCTAACTTGACACTGACTGGTCCCTCTGTCAGTTATAATTTCAGTCTTGTCAATTAACTGGACAGGATTAACGTAAAATACAGTATCTTGTTCAAAGACACAGTGCAACTCACGGACCGCGACTTATGATCCAGATGCTAGTTACCTAATCACAAGCCAAAGTTCTTTCTAGAACGACAAATGCCTGGTGCTAAATATACTATGTAATCTTTTTAAAGAAAATTAGGATTCCAGATTTTAACATCTTAAAGATGGTTCAGATTGGTTTTAGGTGGACTGAATTGCTATTTTTAGCAGATCACATGAGCACACAGATGCTTCCTCGTTAACGTTAAGGTGTATTTGCCATGACGGATAACAAAGATTAAAGGCAGCATACTTGAAAACCAACAGGTAGAGTTGTTACAGCGTGAGCAAAAATGTTTTTCGATATGTTCCAACTCTCTCTCTCTCTCTCTCTCTCTCTCTCTCTCTCACTCTTGATGTCATATGAATTTATAAATCTTCGAGGGAACATGAAATTACTTTTTTGTGGAAATTATTCTTCTGAAGCACACTTAAAGCAACAAATAATAGTATATAAATATCGGGTAGAAAATCCCTTTTGGATAGAAAAGGTCGAAGGCTGCTTGTGGATCTCGAACCCACAACTCTTGCGCGCATGACGGATATTCGAAGGATTGATTTGCTCCAATGATGTGCCTATATTTATGTGTGTGTGTGTATACGTACGTACATACATACATACATACATACATACATACATGCATACATACATACATACATACATACATACATGCATGCATACATGCATACATGCATACGCATGTGCGTACGTATATTCATATGTGTGATATGAGTGAGTGTTTCAGAGAAATTGTCATACAACAAATTCGAAGACGTGTCACTATTTCAATTTTTCCGTTGCTTGCGAGGCTTACATCAAATGTAGTTTCGAACGTAAATTTGGGAGGGTGAGAGATACTATACAAAGCAATAACAACAACAACTACTACTACTACTACTACTACTACTACTACTACTACTACTGCTGCTGCTGCTGCTGCTGCCAACGTACGAACTATCCTGAATGGGCTTTTTTTTTGCAACCTACTATAAGAACACTCAATAATAATAATATCACCGTTGCTACCACCACCACCAACAGCCAAATCAACACCAGAACATGCCAGCACCCTCTAAACTTCCAAATACCAAACACCGTAAACTAAACACCAAAAAATCAATTTAAAAGATAAACAACATACAAAAGGTAAAGCAAAATGACGTCATTGTTTTCGATTGTATAAACAAGAAATAAATGTAAAATAAATACAAGAATGCAAATACCGAAAATATAATCAACGAAGGATACAGTTTAACTCGGCACCATTCTGTTTATGATTTAGAAAGTTCCAAGTTTCGATAAATAAATTCAGTTTAAAGACTTTGGAAGTATAATCACGATAAGAATGTTTAAAAATAAAATGGATAACTTATTTTCTTCCTCACTTTCTCTGCCTCTCTCACCACATACTTGCTTTCGCACCTTCTCTCTTTATTTTTACTTCTAATCTTTCTCTTCCAATTCCTTCTCTCTTTTCTATTTTGTTCTTCTCTCTTTCCCTCTACCCCTATTTTGTTCTTCTCTCTTTCCCTCTACCCCTATTTTGTTCTTCTCTCTTTATCTCTCTTATCTTGGTTGCATTCTAAAATGATCCTGACATCAACTCTAAACGACTGCGGGCTTTAACACTTGCTTAATAATTCTTTCAAATTTAGGCAAAAAGGAAGGGTGTTCGTTGATTTCATCAACCAACTACTTAATTGCTACTTTATTTTATCGACCCCAGAAACATGAAAGCAAAGTTAACCTCGGCGGGATTTGAACTCAGAACGTAAAGGACCAGAACAAACACTACAAGGCGTTTTTTTCTTTTCGAACGTTTGATTCTGTCATCCCTCCGCCCTAAGAATGTCTAACTTCGTAAAATGGTAATTTAGCTTAATTTATTTGTCTCAAGTTATGCCTTTCTAACGATTTCAAAGAAGGATGAAATAGCGTTATACATGGCTACCAACAACTAGAAGCTTTACGATCGTTATAATGTCTGATAAGAAATGATATTAACTGCTTATATTTTGTACACCTCGTTTATTCTTTGATGTAAATTCCAAACTCTCAAATCTGCCTCAGCTTAACTTCATCTAGATAGTTGACCATCAGGAGTACATCACGGAAATGAATTCTTACATTACCACAAAACCAAGTATTTTAAAAGTAGTTGTTGGAATTGTCGATTAAATCGAATGTAGTTCATGACTGGTTGATAAAATGTTTTAAAAGATAGCTTGAAATCAAGTGGAGAATGGCTGTCACTAGCAGTGCTGTTTGCAATATCGATGATATTAAATTATAATTGACTCTAGTTATTATCATGGAATAATAGAAAGTGTGTGAAATACAATGACGGGACGTGAATCTGACAAAGCATTGGTTATCATCATCATCGTCGTCGTCGTCGTCGTCTTCCAGTCGGGAGACTTTACCGGATCTATTTAACCCAGTTATGGGTTGAATGACATGTAAATAGAAGTCTGCTGTGAATATGAGAATAAACAGCCTCGGACCAAATCACCAAGCACCCGGTGACCACATGAACTAGTGTTATGCTGAAATCACAGAATGGTCGCTGAACATAAGTTCAATGGCGAATATCATTAGATGTTGAGCGGATGAATTCAACAAACTATCAACGGCCAGGATCAACCAGTTCATTTAGCGAACTTCTGCAATCATCTATAGTCGTGGTACGTACAGATGAGCTTTTTAACTATCGAAAGAAAGCATTGGTAATTGAATGATATCAAAATGAATTGATAAATCACATCGTGAATAAAACAAGTGATTGACAATCTGGCACATATTAATAAAAAATAGCTTGGATAAGGTATAGAATAACGTAAATTATATGTGCAGAAAATCTATGAATTTTAAAAATTGCTATCATTCATTGTGTTATATAATTTGTATATGCAACATATACACAGTACTTTACTACTAACATTGTACTGATATTCTTGTAAATATATCTCCACCTACGAAAATTCGGTGGATTGGATAATTCGGTAAGCTGCAGTGATGTTCCTTTCGTTTAATCATCTTTGATATTAAAATTAGTCTTATTTTGAGGCAATATCACTTAAAGATGTTTTATAAGTTCTACAAAGGACTTTTCATTTAAGCATGCAAACACTTATTCATTGAGGTATATACCTACCTTAAGAAAAAGAAGTCAAACTGACCCAGGTACCTTTCTCCAAACATTGCACGCACACAAATACGGACACAGACAGATACAAAGAGATACAGAAACAAACACGTGCACACATACGTACATACACGCGCACGCACACACACACACACACACACACGCGCGTAGTGGAAATTTATTTAATGAGCCATGAGGAAGGTAATGTTAAATTAACATGTAGAAGTCGAAATACTACTGATGTCAAAGCCATGGCTATGTTTTGTCTGGTGATTAAAGTAGTGTTAAACAAAGGAATGATGAAAAAAATTGCAAAGTTATTTCTTGTAATCTGTGCTACATTCAGTTAGAGAGGAATGTGTGTTACTGGTTAGGGTGTAATGATGGTAATTATTTCACTGAAATTCAATAGCTTTTTCTTTTTTCTTTATTCTTTTCCTACTCAACAGACCGTTAACAAAATCTGAAAGATGATATATCAATGGTTGTCAAATCTGAAATTAGACAGAGTTCCTAAAACTTGACGAACTGCAGATTCATAATGAAACATTTCCAAGCATGGCTGGTCATTGGAGTAGAATCTTGGTGCAAGAAATGATAACGTAGTCCTGAATCAAAGTTTAACTTTTAATTTCTTGATTTGTTTAGATTTGGGGATTAAATTCTTATAGAACGGACCGATTTAAGAAGCGAATCGAAAATCACTACAAAATTTCATAAGTTTATTTTTGGAGCAATTTATAATGAAAGAACCGCGTGTGCGCACGCATTAGCCCGCAGCCTCACAGCTCATAGCTATATGTCGCATGCGCTAGTAAGAATATGCATTCCGTCTCCCGCCAGATCCTCCTACCAGGGCTTTATTCTCATTCGACGCAGCAGCTGCGGGCAAGAAGAGGTCTGGTGGAATACCGCGCACCAGATGGCTTGTCGTTATTGGAGAATATCTCCAGAGGCCCAACGGTGCCTTGGCTGGCACAGGACCGATAGCGATGGAGAGCACTGGTGGACCTAGTCGGCTCTACACATGTTGACATGTCCGGGACCACTATCCTGGGATGACCTCAGCCCTATCAAGCAAGAGCATGAAACAAGCAGAAGCAGTAATTTATAATCATAGAACAGTGGTCACTTGAAGCTAGGTTGAAACTACATGATGTATATTATATTCAAGTCATAACCATCCACATATAATAATTAGCAATATCTTTTTGTTCACAGCTACACCAAGGAAATTGTGTGAATGTAGAAGGCTAGGAGATTGTCAAACAATAAATAAATAGTGGGTGACGGCAGGAAACAAAATGTAAACTTATGGCTTTCTATTCAACGGAGGACAGCGTATTCCATCAGAACTGAGACGTTAAACTGGATGTTAAAAAACTGTTCTCATACAACTATTCGTGCGTAAACAAAAATCTAGCAGTACGAGTCTTGTTGTAACAGAAATTACTGTTAACAAATATAGGAGTTATTTCATAAATAACCAAACTTCGCCTATCTCCAATTACAATTTGGAACTCATGAGACTATGTGCAGAACTAGTTTAAATACCAAATACTATATGATTAAGAAGCAAGCTTCTTACTGCACCTATGAGTTTACCAAATATGATAAAAAATTATTTCATTGAGACTACCCTTAAAGTTTTTTCACTTGAAATATTTAAAGTAGTGGAGTATTCAAACTGGTTCTACAGTGAAATCCTTCTGCTTCAGTATTCTTTTTTGTGCTTCGGTCTCTGAACTTGGCACTTAAAGTAGTTCTGTACATAGTCCCATGAGTTCCAAGTTGGAATTGGAGGTAGGCGAAGTTTGGTAAATTATGAAATAGCTCCCATATTTGATAACAGTAATTTCTGTTACTTAAAGCACATGCTACTAGAGTTTTGTTTACACACGAATATATATATATATATATATATATATATATATATATATATAGTCACAATGAGGATATTTAAACCATTTATAGGGATATTCATCCAATATACACTGGTTTAATATATTAGATACTGAAGAGATAATTCTTCAATGAATATAATATATCAATATCGTAAAATATCAAACATTTTTATCGAGTTAGAAAACAGAGAGATCTAATGGATGCAAATTAATTTATTAATTAATCACCATATTCACCAACAATTGTTTTATTTCACAAGAAATATTAAAATTACAAAACACACACACACACACACACACACACACACATATATATATATATATATATATATATATATATAATTTTGCATTCTAAATACCTTGTAAGGAAAATTATCAGGGTGTGCAGAGGACAATAAGGATTATGTTAGGATACTTTAGGAATACACAAAATATACAGACATTTTTACTATGTATATATGTGTACGTGTGTGTGTGTGTACGCATGCGCTAAAATTGTTCCTTTTATTTCAGTTCAATGACAATAACTATTATTATCATAATAATTATGATTATTATTATTATTATTATATTATTATTATTATTATTATTATTATTATTATTATTATTATTATTAGTGAATTGAAATAAAAGAAATAATTTTAACGCATGCGCATACACACACACACGTATAAATACACACATAGTAAACATGTCTGTATATTCTGTGTTTTCCTAAAATATCCTAATGTGATCCTAATGCACACCCTGAAGATTTTCCTTACAAGGAAAATGCAAGATTGCATATATATTCTTTTCTACTCTAGCTAGGCACAAGGCCCGAAATTTGTGGGGAGGAGTCCAGTCAATTAGATCGACCTCAGTACATAGCTGGTACTTAAATTATCGACCCTGACAGGATGAAAGACAAAGTCGACCTCTGCGGAATTTGAACTCCCAACGTAAAGACAGACGAGATACCGCTAAGCCTTTCGCCCGTCGTGCTAACATTTCTGCCAGCTCGCCGCCTTATATATATTATATATATTCTTTTCTACTCAAGGCACAAGGCCCGAGATTTTGGGGCAAGGGATCAGTCGATTAGATCGACCCCAGTACGCAACTTGTACTTAATTTATCGACCCCAAAAGGATGAAAGGCAAAGTCGACCTCGGCGGAAATATTATATATATTCTGCGATGGTTTTTGGTAAACAGTGACGATTTTTACAATTCTGTAAATAATATTTTATAAGCTCAAAGCTTATAAGCGATCACCGTGTAATGACTAAATAAAATAGTTTAAATATTGGAGCATATAAGCCCTCGACAGAAAAAAAGTAGGGTTTTCGTACGGATGAATCATAACCTCGGACCCTACCACAAGGGTACTTGGAGTTCTTCATTAATCTAAACAATATTGTTAGCCCCCTGTGCCAGCAGAGAGCTTAAGAGGTATTTTGCCCGGATTGATGATAATCCCTCACTGTAAGTTCCATTATATATATATATATATATAAAGATATATATATATATATAATACAAAGGATATATAAGCATGTATACACACACATATATGTACATACTTACATCTACATGTGTATATAGATCCATATTCGGGTACAGAACGTTAGAAAAATGAACCACAGACAACGGAACGAACACATAGGAAAACAAAGAGCCACTTGGAATTATTCCTTCATCAGCTGCCTCTATTCTAAACTAGGCGTTTCGATATTGGACTTCTCACAGTTTCCGTCTACCAAATTCATTCACCAGACATTGATCGTGCTGTAGAACTGTACCCGAAACCGCGTGGTTGCGAAGCAAACATCTTAACCACACGGCCACATAGCATTTATTTACTTATTTATCTACATTTCATAGCATTTATTTATTTATTCATATATTTATTTACATATTTATATATTTATTTACATTTCATGCTTATATACGTGTATATAACAGTGTGTGTGGAGTGGGGGGGGGGTGAGATTGTGTATGTGTTGACTTGCTTATTTCGATTCGTCGTCCTTCTCTGACGTGCCTGTCTGCCTGCCTGTCTGGAAATCACTGATGCAGCAAATAAAGATGAAGTCAGAGTGTCTGAGTGACAGCGCCACGAGACCAGAGGAAGATGAATTGTGTGAACAGGCGTGTTGTTCAGACAGCTAATGTTATATTTGGCTACTGTGGTAGGCGGAGGGTGTCTGTTTATTTGTTTCGTAGTTGTTGTTGTTGTAGAGGTGGTGGTACTGCAGAAGTACTGGTGCTGGTGGTGTTGGTGGTGCTGGTGGTGTTGGTGGTGTTGGTGGAGTTGGTGGTGGTGGCTGGATTTTTTAAGGGATTTTTGTTGTTGTTTTTT
>NC_068985.1:126218404-126220921 GCF_001194135.2 Octopus bimaculoides
GGATTGCCTTTATCGTACTGGTGTTGTTGATGTTTGGTAGTCATGCAATGATGATGTTGATGATCATGATAACGGTGATAATTGTTGCTGTGGCGCTTACGGTATTAGGGATGGTGGTTATGGTGGTGGTGGTGGTGGTGGTGGTGGTGATAGGAGTAGGTTTTTTTGTGGTGGGGATTATGAAGGTAACAGTTTTGGCGGCGGTGGCAGCGGTGCTAGTTTTGTCAATGGTTATAGGCTGATGACAGCGATTGCAATCGTGATAATATTTGCATTTTGGTGAGATAATTATAATGCTGATAATAATATATTGATTTTAAATTTTGACACAAGGCCAGCAATTTTAGCGGAGGGTTGGATGATTCGATTACATCGAGCCCTGTGTCCAACTGATTCTTATTTTATCGACCTCGAAAGGGTAAAAGGCAAAGTCGACCTCGGCGGAATTTGCCCGGATCTATCCACTTCACATGTCATTACTGTGTTGGTGATGAACAACTGTCATATTAGAAGCGAATTCTTTCAGGTATCTGAGAATCAATGTCTCTGAAGATAGTAAGAATGACAAATTTCAAGACTGAATTAACCAAACATTTGCTGCCTTTGGAAGGCTTCGGTCCTGAGAATTTCAGGACAAAAGCCTTCATTCCTTCACAAGGCTTACCATGTACCAAGTTGCTCGTATCACTTCTTTTCACTATGGTTGTGAGACCCTATAGCCCTAATAATTTCACCTCGAGTTTATAGAGTGCTTGCTTATGAGTAGCTTGCCACGCATCCTGGGAATTATCCGGAGCGAATGTCTGCCTAACCTTACGTGGTGGTGGTGGTGGTGGTGGTGGTGTGGTAGCCATTTGAGTATTGTACAAAATGCCTTTCCGTACAATACTTGTTCTGAGTTCAGATCTTAAGTTCGATTTATCCGTTTATCCATCCGGGTTAATATGATAAACTATAACCTCTCTGCACGCTCGAAAGAAAAAGTCTTCGGCCTTCAACCGATGTTAAAAATCAGTAGGAGGGGTAAGAAGAGAGAAGCAATAATAGTTGGAATAGTTTCTATTTTATTTGTGTGTGTGCGCGCGCGCGTGTGTGGTCTCCGGTTAGCAAAGATGAAACAACAAGGTTCTACGGTCAAAGACTGTTTCATCTTAAATCTAGACATAGTATACCAAGGGCTACATAGTCCAATATGTCTTCTTTTTTAAAAGTGAAAGGATGTGATCCAAGTAGCATTTGGCTACTCGAATCACACTCTTTACTCCTCTTTACTCTTTTACTTGTTTCAGTCATTTGAGTGCGGCCATGCTGGAGCACCGCCTTTAGTCGAGCAAATCGACCCCGGGACTTATTCTTTGGAAGCTTAGCACTTATTCTATCGGTCTCTTTTGCCGAACCGCTAATTTACGGGGACGTAAACACACCAGCATCGGTTGTCAAGCGATGTTGGGGGGACAAACACACGCATACATATATATATATATATATATATATATATACATATATACGACGGGCTTCTTTTAGTTTCTGTCTACCAAATCCACTCACAAGGCTTTGGTCGGCCCGAGGCTACAGTAGAAGACACTCGTCCAAGGTGCCACGCAGTGGGACTGAACTAGGAACCATGTGGTTGGTAAGCAAGCTACTTACCACACAGCCACTTTTTTTTTTTTTTTTTTTTTTTGTATATTTAAGAATAAGTTCTTCACTGAGATCTTCCTGTTTCTAAGACGTTAAGAATCGATTTGAGAGAACCTTAACTGATATTTCTAGTCGGAAACTTATCGGGAGACTGGGTTCCTAGATGATGCTCATGGTCGTGTTGTTCTTGTTTGTGCCATGCTGGTATTACTGCTGTTGTTGTTGCTTCAGTCCTAAGTAAACCTCGGTAGAGTAGATCCCTTCGGTTCAGATTTATGTAGAGAACTACATTCACCAATTTGTCAATTCCATACTGAAAACAGTATGGTATAATATGAAGTAAGTGGGTTGCTATTTCAAGTCATTCGGCCAGTGTCCAGAGTGGCAGGAAAGACAGTGATTATTGCTGTTGGTTACATGTAAATGTGGGTGGTCCGTCGTGGTGTTTACAGAAATGAGATCGGAAAAGAAACGCATTGGCTCCTTCGCAAGTTATTAAACCTGCACTAATAGAGATTTTAATTTTAAATTTTGACACAAGTCCAGCAATTTCGGGGTAGAGGTTAAGTCGATTACATCGACCCCAGTTTTCAACTGGTACTTATTTTATTGCTCCGAAAGGCAAAGTAGACCTCGGCGGA
This sequence comes from Octopus bimaculoides, assembly GCF_001194135.2. Lineage (NCBI taxonomy): Eukaryota > Metazoa > Mollusca > Cephalopoda > Octopoda > Octopodidae > Octopus > Octopus bimaculoides. The sequence continues at coordinate 126,220,687 of NC_068985.1, forward strand.
ATTTGAACGCAGAACGTAAAGACGGGTGAAATGCCGCTAACGATTGTACAAGCTCGCCATCTTAATAACAACAACAACAACAACAACAACAACAACAATAATAATAATAATAACGACGAGACGACGACAACAACAACACCCATAATAGTTCCTCCACCTTCGTGTCTCCTTTTTACGACTTCATTTGTACTTTTTTGCTACCGTGTGAGCATATGCGTGTGTATATATACATATA
>NC_068985.1:126223439-126229580 GCF_001194135.2 Octopus bimaculoides
TGTGATAAGGCTGGCTCTTTGAATTACAATTAAAAATTGTCCAGTCCATCTAACGGGCTTCTGCACAGGTTCCGTCCGCTCAATTTCCTAGGTTTGAGGTTTGACGATATATTCTTCATTTTTTTTACCGGTCTCGGAAGCTCTACGAGGCCTGTAAATAAAGTAATGAGACTAATCTCATAGCGTTCGATCTGGCAACACTGCGGGGTTACTCTTCACGGTGCTGCCCACATCAACGTCCCCTATAACTCCAGTTGAAGCAACAACCATGTAGCGTTAACTGGTGAACTGTGCATGCACGTTTTGCGAAGTGATTTTACTTGGTGTGTCCTGAAAATGAGTAAGAACAGTTACGAGCAACACTGTGCGATCAAGTTTTGTTTCAAATTCGGACACAATACCACTGAAACCTATGCAAATATCTATTTTGTTATTGTCCACAAGGGGCTAAACATAGAGGGAACAAACAAGAACAGACGAACGGATTAAGTCGATTACATCGACCCCAGTGCGTAACTGGTACTTAATTTATCGACCCCAAAAGGATGAAAGGCAAAGTCGACCTCGGCGGAATTTGAACTCAGAACGTAACGGCAGACGAAATACCGCGAAGCATTTCGCCCGGCGTGCTAACGTTTCTGCCAGCTCGCCGCAAATATCAACAGGATTACGAGGAGACAGCTTTATCAAGAGCACAGGTTTTCAGATGGTTCAAAGCCGAGAATCCGTTAAAGATGACCCTTGGTCAGAAAGGCCATCAACTTCAAGAAATTATGAAAATATGGAACGAAATAGAGATCTCGTGTGATCTGACCGTCTGTTAACCATCATTAAGTTTTGACCAATGAATTGAGAATGAGGAAAATTTCTACGAAATTTGTCCTCAAAAAACCCACTCCTGAGCAAAAAGACAACAGGAAGGAAGTGTGCTGCGATTTCCTGAAACGGGTTGAAAATGACCCCGACTTTCTCACAAACGTCATTATGTGTGATGAACCATGCATGGCGCTTCGATTACAGAGTTTGGGCCCGGAAAAGCATCGTCTTTGTTCCTCAGCCCCCGTATTTGCCTGATCCTGAGTACGTGTAATGTCTTTCTCTTTCCGAGATTGAAAATTCACCTGAAAGGGCATTATTTTGGCACGCTGGAAAACATAAAAATGGCTGTAACCGACCAGCTTAAGGCCATCCCAGTTTCAGAAGGAGACAGAGTTGATTTATAGTTTAATTATAAATAAAAGTACTTCCTGAAAAAGTCTCATTCTTCTATTTACAGACCTCGTATAAAGAGCTATAGGCTCTAGTCTTTCCTTCTTGAAAATGTGATTAAAAAAATAATCCTACTTGTTTTCATAGTTTCTCGATATCCTTCAGGCCAATGTTAAGGTCAAATGCCATTGAGATATCTGTACGACTAAAGACGTTTTCGTTCATGTCCCATACACTTGAGGTACCAAATTAGTGTTCTCAGACTGGCTTCATGTAACTTGGTTAGTACATGCTTATGCCACTATTCCGTTTTCAGGTCGAGGTGTCGACATTTTGCACCTTGGACGTAGCTGTCAACTTAATCGTGTCTTTCCATATATCCTGGATCTGCAAGTTAGAAGTGGTGTGGTCAATTATCTTATTGTACTGATTGCATAGTTTACACTTGATATTTGCTTTTTGTTTTATTATTAGATTCTAATAGGTTTTTAGTGGAGAGAAATTAGTACGGAGCAACTAAAATCAGGTCTTATGTTTGTTTTTAGTCCATTGTTGGTTTCCACTCTTATTTCCTCTCGATCTTGTCTTGCAAAGTACTGACTATACTCTTACTCTCTTTTACTCTTTTACTTGTTTCAGTCATTTGACTGCGGCCATGCTGGAGCACCGCCTTTAGTCGAGAAATTCGACCCCAGGACATTCTTTGTAAGCCTAGTACTTATTCTATCGGTCTCTTTTTTGCCGAACCGCTAAGTTACGGGGACGTAAACACACCAGCATCGGTTGTCAAGCGATGGTGGGGGGGGGGACAAACACAGACACGCAAACACACATACATAGATATAGATATATACATATATACGACGGGCTTCTTTTAGTTTCTGTCTACCAAATCCACTCACAAGGCTTTGGTCGGCCCGAGGCTATAGTAGAAGACACTTGCCCAAGGTGCCACGCAGTAGGAATGAACCCGGAACCATATGGCTGGTAAGCAAGCTACTTACCACACAGCCACTCCTACGCTTATGAGGTTATTTTTCTCTTTATTTTTTTCTTTGAAATATTTTTGAGCTTCATTTTTTTATTTTGTCTTTTGTATTTTATAACATTTAATTTTGTTTTGTCTTTAGATATTTATTATTACATGCTTTATTTGAGTGTCGCTGCTTGTTTTCGTGTGATTTTTTAGTATGGGACGGTGACTGTGTTGTTGTATGTGCTATGCGTTTTGTATTATATAAGTGAGGGGTATTCATGCAAAACGTGGGTTGTATAACTCGTTGCGGTTACAATATCGAGTATCGATTATATAAGAATGTGTATTCTGAAATATTGTTTAGAAGCGAAAAGTATGTATTGTGTTATTTCACTTGGCGGTTATTGTATAAATGTTTGTGATGAGTACAGTTAGATTTTTGTTGTATAGTTGGAGTTGAGTTGTATAGAGGTATGTTTCTCATGATGTAGATAGTGTTTGTCAGAGCTATTTTGGGGCTACATTGTGATTTTTATATGTGTTATGCGTATTTTTATAATACTAATCAATTATAATTTACTTATCTATTATAACATCAATTATTATTGGTTGTTTTTTCTCACTTTCAACCACGCCCTGCTTATTTCAATTTCAAGAATCTTGCACTTTGGCAGCTCCCCCAACTCTTTCCGAGTAAGAGTTTTCCTCAGAAGTGATCGCGATGTCTATCAAAGTACAGACACTTATTATAGTTCTTGATAAATTTATACCTGGACAATTTACTTTGATCTCCACGTCACAGTAGCCAGGCATGTCGTAGATGTTCTTAGCCTGATGGTTGTCCACTTCTTATCCGTTTTCATGTCGGAGTGTTGGCATTTTGCCCAATAGGCATAGCTCCCGACTCGATCATATCAAGGACTGGACAGCCGGAAATGATACGGTCAAATATCTCATTGAACTGGATGCATATAGACCGCAGATAAACTGCAATTAGTATAATCATCTTCCTCCCACACGTTTCATTGGTCCTGTACAACTAAATTCAAATATCTTCCACCGTTTACACCGGAGCTTCTAACTGCTGTAAGCTTTTATAATGACTTTCTTCCTGACTACCAAACCTCGCCATGAAGTAGCTTTTCTCCCTATTTTAATTTTCTGCATGTTTTGGAATTCCGTTTTAACTTTTCTTTAAAAAAAAAGATTACCATTTTGTTCTGTTCACATCTAAATATTTTTCTCTTTAACTATATATTTTTCTTGTGTAGTTAATCTGCAGTTTGTAAGTTGATTCCTTATATGCAGAATTTTTTAAAGTTTGCATATTACACTTAACAGCTTTCCTTTGCTTGCTTCAAAATATTTTCCCAGTCCCATCGTTGCTACTTTGTACTATTTTTCTATCTATATCAGACCCCGTACCCTTGTCCGTAAGGTAGGTATTAGGGATCTATACTATCTTTGGGGTGATGGCATTGGAACTCTATTAGTAATTTTCTGGTGTTTCTGTCCAAGTTCTTCAATTCACTTAACTTTTGGTTTATTATATTGAAGCTGATGTTTATAACTTGGATGGGCAGCGACCGTCTTTTATCTGTTTTCTTATTATGTTGAGCTCAGTTTTTAATAAGTTCACGACTCTTCAATTGTATCCTTTTCAAGTTTTCTATTTCTGTGTATTGTATTTTATCACTTTCACCAACTATTAAATGCTTCTATAGGTAGTTCTTGTCTAAAGGCATTGTTTTTTACAAACATTTAAATCTCTTCGTCCATATAAAGGTGGTGGTTTATAGTTTGGCTGTAGCATCTATAAACATTGGTGGATTTATTCAACAGATTAGTTAAACCAAGCCAGAACTAAGGAAAAGAGTAGAGGTTAACGGTTGGTTTTAATTGTCTTCTCTTTTTCTTGTAATAATCTGGTTATTTTCCATTTTGACATGGCATGGTTAATGTATTTTATTAAAATTGGGGAGCTATATTCACGTGATGTGTGTTCAATATCCTAGAGTATGGTATACTATCGAATGCTTTCTCCCCGTCATGCTAAGGTTTGTTTTCTTCTTTCTGCTCTCTTTTATCATAGTGCAGTCCACGATTATCTGCTCTTCGTAACCATATGTTAGTTTCTAGTAATTATTGCTGTTCGCTGTGAACGATCACGTTTCACATAACTTTGTGTAGAAGTTATTTTCTTTCGTGAACTTCGTTGGAATTTTTTTACCACCAAAGACCTTCGGAACATTATCTGTGGTAGATGGAAATTTTGTCGTTAGACATTTTAAATTCTTACAAATTGTTTTGACAGATAACCATTTGTAATATTTGAACACGCTGCAAGATGACTGACTTAGTACCAGTAAAAAGAGGTGCTCGTCACCATGGTGTAGCAGTAACAGAAATAAACACATCCCTAAATTATTTTTAAAAGAAAATAAATAACTAAACACATGTAAAGAAATAAATACCTAAAAGCTCATATAAGAATTTCGTAGCTTAATTAACAGCAATAACTACAGCAACAACAACAACGGCATTAACCAAAGATCGATAAATTATGTCTTCTAATGTCTTGTAATTTTTGTGCTTCAGTGGTACCAGATGTGTACTGGTCATTTTATTTGCTGAGTATCCCTCAATCACTACCACCACCACTCCCATCACAAATGTGTAGTCGTTTACCGCTGCTAGAGAAATCCCTCTCTCAAAAATACAGAAGACGGCAGAAGGGACTAAATACACCGTTGAGTACAATAAAAATCGCAAAAAGAGGGAAAAAGTTGGAAACATTGATTTTAATAAAAAGGGTTGTTGGGAAACAGAACTGCAAGAATAGCCCCGATAACAGCAATATTCTTTCCTATGTTAGTGTTGCGGAACAGAAAATCCGGCTTGATTTGAGCCAGCTCAAGGAAAAAGAGAAGAGTTAACGAAACATATCACAAATGCCAGTGCTTCATTGCTCAACAATTTAACTGAGAAAGGTCGAACTTTTGTCACAGATCTGCCAACGGCTAAGGGATTACACTCCAAATCATATAAGTCTCTCCTAAAGCCAAAATTGCTTATGGGCAAAGAAGAGTTGTTTTGAAAACTGTGATCAGGAAGAAATCAGCTTTTCACTGCGGGGAAGATAGATTAAATTCGTATTTTATATAAGTAAAAGAAATTAGCTTCTCTGAATGTATTTTGTTATGTTTTAAACCCTACACTTTTTTAGATGCACAAACCCTTCCCCATTTTTGTAACCCCTTTTCCACAGCACATTTTATATTGTGCATGTTAGCCTTAGAGGCCAATAGAATGGGAATGATTATTATAGTTATTGCTGTTATTATCAGAAGTAGTAGTAGTAGTAGTAGTAGTAGTAGTAGTAGTAGTAGTAGTAGTAGTAGTAATAGTAGCAGGAGGAGGAGGAGGAGCAGCAGCAACAGCAGCAACAGCAACAGCAGAAGTAGTGGTAGGAGCTGCTACAGCAACAGTGGTAATAGTAGTTCGCTCTTGACATTTTTATAATAGATCCCTGTGGACAACTGGATCAGTGCCACTTACAGTTTCTATGTTATTAGCCAATTATTTAGAAAACGAAACTCGTTCAACATTTAAGAATCAACGCATCACTTGCCAATTCTACAGCAAGGGATATCACCTTGAAGCGTTTACAACAGCTCGGGTAGAGATACACAGTGTATGTGTGTGTGTGTGTGTGTGTGTGCTATTTTTTTACTACCCACAAGGGGCTACACACAGAGGGGACAAACAAGGACAGACAAACGGATTAAGTCGATTATATCAACCCCAGTGCGTAACTGGTACTTATTTAATCGACCCCGAAAGGATGAAAGGCAAAGTCGACCTCGGCGGAATTTGAACTCAGAACGTAGCGGCAGACGAAATACCGCTAAGCATTTCGCCCGGTGTGCTAACGTTTCTGCCAGCTCGCCGCCTTG
>NC_068985.1:126229674-126232427 GCF_001194135.2 Octopus bimaculoides
TGTGTGTGTAGGTGTGTGTGTATGTAAGTGTGTGACTGTGTGTGACTGCGTGTGTGTGTGTGCGTGTGTGTGTGTCTGTAGGTGTATGACTCTGTGAGTGTGTGTGTGTGTGTGTGTGTGTGTGTGACTGCGTGTGTCTATGTATATATACTGGGTGCGGTGAATAAACTGTCGTCCAAATTACGCAAAAATGAAAATAACACTGACGTCCCATTTTAACAGATATATTTACCAAAATTACATTAAATATAAATTGAAATACCAAAGAGTAAATTTATTCCATAAAAATCGCCGTTGGCTTCAACCACAGCCTCCAGACGACTTCGGAATCTCCTGCGACTCTTCTGGACGGTCTCCTTGTTTAAGTTGGTGAATGCTGCCATAATCCTTGCCTTCAGTTCATCTTTGGTGTTACAAGGAATTTTATTGGTCTCTCGCTCAACTGAACCCCCACACAATAATCAAGGGAGTTGCAGTCTGGGGAGTTAGGTGGCCAGATGTTAGGAGTGATGTGGTCGCAGGAATTCTCCTGCAGCCATGACTGGGCTCTCCTGCTTGTGTGGCATGGTGCAAAGTCCTGTTGCCAGACATAAGGTTTTCCAGCAGCCGCCCTCTTCATCCTGGGCAGCACTACCTTCTCCAGGCACTTGATGTAGGCCTCTGTGTTGAGTCTGAGGCTGTGTGGGAAGCTGAATGTAGGCATAATGTTGCCATCACTAGTGATCACTCCAAACACCATGATGTTGACTGGATGTTTGATTTTCATCACTCACGGTACATGTCCTCAGATTGCACTGTCCTCAGATTGCACTGTCCTCAGATTTACACCCGAACACTCTAAAATGTTCGTATTGGGGCTTCCGGCGCGAATACCAAGCAGTACAGCATACCAAGCAGTACAGCATACCAAGCAGTACAGCATATCAAGCAGTACAGGATAACGTCATGTGTTTTATTTTTCGCACACACGGTGCCCAACTGACCCTACTATACTGTGTAGTCAGCAAAATAGAAAGCAAACAATGCGCAAGCGCGAAATTAAAAAATATACAATGGCAACCATTTACCCATCGTACTTTAGGAGTGGCTGTGTGGTAAGTAGCTTACTTACCAACCACATAGTTCCGGGTTCAGTGCAACTGCGTTGCATTTTGGGCAAGTGTCTTCAACTATAGCCTCGGGCCGAACAAAGCCTTGTGAGTGGATCTGGTAGTATATGTGCGTGTGTGTGTGTGTGTGTGTGTGTGTGTGTTTGTGTGTGTGTGTGTGTGTGTGTATTTGTGTGTCTGTGTTTGTCCCCCCAACATCGCTTGACAACCGAAGCCGGTGTGTTTACGTCCTCATAACTTAGCGGTTCGGCAAAAGAGGCCGATAGAATGAGTACTAGGCTTACAAAGAATAAGCCCAGGGGTCGATTTGCTCGACTAAAGGCGGTGCTCCAGCATGGCCACAGTCAAATGTCTGAAACAAGTAAAAGAGTATGTGTGTATAAATATTGTTATATTTCGGGACTGTATTTTTTTTTTTCCTTGCGAAATAAACACATGCACAATATATTCGTTCTTCGCTCGTTTATTATTGTTCTTATTTTATATTATGTCCATTGTCTGAAAATCTTTCGCCACATATCTATGACCTTGTCAGCGATTCTCGCTTTTCCTTCAGTTATATCTACGGCCATAATACAAACCACTATTGTAACAAAGCATAGATATCTATGTTTTCGGAATTGGAACTCTCGTACTAAGAATTTTCCAAGCAGACCTTTACATCACTCCACCATTGTTTAAACAATATTTCACGCATTTGGAGAAATCCTAAATATCATGGCAGACATGTTGATAACACCACACTTTTGGCTCCCCCACAAAACCGCAGATGTCAACAGCAGTTAGCCCTTGTCCCAGCTAGGCCTAAATATTAAAACTCCTTTTTAGCATCATTTAAGGGTTCTTTGGTAATACAACCACAACTCCTATTCGATTTCTTCTCCGTTTTTGTTTTTTTTGTTTTTTTTTAAATAAATTTCCTTCCAATTTTAAAGCAGAATTCATTAAACTGAACGACATAATGGGCTGACAACGACTTTAACCAGCTTTTGATAAGGAATTGGTTTTGTTGAGATAGCCTTTTGTTCTTTTCTGTCTTTGCCTTATGACAATACCATCTATGAAAGCACACAGAGGTACTAGGTGTTTTCTTATCATTCCCGCCGAGTCACTTCTTATACATCTCAAAAGCAAGTCTACGGCCATCTCGAAAAGCAAAGTAATAATACACTTAACCATAATGCCTGTAACCAATACCTGTCAGGCAAACTTGGATGTAAACCGTAAGAATATTCTGATACAAAGTTTACTTAAGAAATTCCCTCATACATTCAAATACGCAACGCAGTGTCCAATGCTTTGTATATCAGCGCATAGGGAACTAAGCCATAAGCATTTTTTAGATAAAGTCAAGCAAACTGATGGTTTCTTTTGCACCCTATAATAATTAACGGAGCTCCAAGTCATCAGGGAAGGCTCAAGTCAACGTAGAAATTTTTATTTTCCGTTTCTATGTCAAACCGTTGAACATTAGACCAGTCTGCTTTCTTTTGGAGAGAAATAAGATTTGGTTTGGTGCCTAGAAAATTAATACTGCGAGATATTTTCTGGTTCTGATTCCTGTCGATAGCATACTGGGCGAAAAAGAAATAAGAGTCTTTATATATATGTAAGTCTGCATATATATATATATATATATATATA
>NC_068985.1:126232718-126233581 GCF_001194135.2 Octopus bimaculoides
GATAGATAGATAGATAGATAGATAGATAGATAGATAGATAGATAGATAGATAGATAGATAGATAGATAGATAGATGTTCGCTTATGTTTTTAATTATTTAAATTCTTCTAAGTTTGTCACTTAGGCATTTACTCACAAAACAAGGGCACCAAATATTATTGATACAAATATAAATTTATAATCTGGATATAGGCGTAGGAGTGGCTGTGTGGTAAGTAGCTTGCTTACCAACCACATGGTTCCGGGTTCAGTACCACTGCGTGGCACCTTGGGCATGTGTCTTCTACTATAGCCTCGGGTCGACCTAAGCTTTGTGAGTCGATTTGGAAGACGGAAACTGAAAGAAGCCCGTCGTATACACATGTGTATGTATGTATGTGTTTATGTGTCTGTGTTTGTCCCACCATCATCGCTTGACAACCGATGTTGATATGCTTACGTACCCGTAACTTAGCGGTTCGGCAAAAGAGACCGGTAGAGTAAATATTAGGCTTACAAAGAATAAGTCCTGGGGTCGATTTATTCGACTAAAAAGACGGTGCTCCAGCATGGCCGCAGTCAAATGACTGAAACAAATAAAAGAATAAAAGAATAACAGAATACAAGCTGAAGGTTACGAAACAGTTATGCATGGTTATCCTTTCTCTTAGATTTCCAAAGAGATATTCACATCGGCAAAAGGTAGCTGACCCCTGCATCGGTACATGCTTTTTCTTGTCTGTCCCGAACAAAAATAACCGGCCTGTTATGTATGCATATATGAACGTATACATGTATTTAGCACAATGTGTGTGTGTGTGTGTATGTATATGTATAAATATATACATACACACACACACGTATATATATATATATATATATAT
>NC_068985.1:126234201-126235667 GCF_001194135.2 Octopus bimaculoides
TATATATATATATATATATATATATATATATATATATATATATATGTGTGTGTGTGTGTGCTTATATGGGTAAGCAACATGAAATATTAAAACAAATAAGTTCAACACGCAAACAACGAGAGAAACAAATGGCAAACAGGCTTAAGTAACACAAAGAACGTCCCTTCATCATTTGTCAGCTGTCTATCTGCTCCTCATTTCGAGTATTGAATGACAATGTGTGTATATATCTATATATATGTGTGTGTGTGTGTGTGTGTGTGTGTGTATATATGTATGTATACTGTGCTAAATATTATAGAAAACCGTCATCAGCAAAGATGTGAGAATATTAATTGTTCTGTATTCCGACACTATCATAGTATGAGAGTAATCCTGTTCAACCATGACTTATTCAAATGCTCGGTGTCATGCAGACCCCTGGCAGTATGAAAGGAAAGGTAACAGAGCACCTATTCTGGTTTCCCTCGACTATAGCAGTTAATAGACCGGGAAACAGTTGGTTCACTGAATGCAAGAGTGAGTTGTATGAAAGATGTGGTGAGGAGATGGTTGGTGTGTGGGGTACGTTTCGAGAAAGAAAGGAGATGAGACGTGACATAAGATGCTCGACGGATTTCAACTGTAGCTGATTCGGCGTTTTATATTATGATGGTAAAAAAAAAACTTTTAAATTAACTGAACTACACACACATGTACACATTCTCACCCCACCTCATACACACATACCTACACACATATACATGCGTTAATCTCCCTCTCTGTCTGTCTTTCTCACTGTCACTCTCTTTCTCTCTCTCTTTGTATATACATATAATGTATGTATGTGTATATATATAGATATATATAACATATACATATATGTTATATATATACACGCATATATGCATATGTATATATGTTTATGTATGTATATGTATATATGCATGCATATATATCTGCATAGGTATATATTTTTATGAATGTATATATATATATATATATATATATATATATATATATATATATATATATATATATATATATATATACATGCACATGCATATATACAAATGTTTATGCGTGTCTTATGGTCATAATGATAATCAAGCGATTATTGAAGGATATGTGTATAAAGCCTGCAAAATGTTAAACTTTATATAAATGTGGCTTGGAATAAAGCCAGGGCAGAGAAGGAGATAGCGGAGGATAGGGGTGTGTGTGCATATATGTGCACGTGTGTGTGCGCATGTGAGTGTGAATTTGCATGTGCGCGCGCGTGTGTTGTGTGTAGCTAAATACGTAACTTTCATGTAATCCGTGCTATTATGAGTATAACCATTTGGATATCTGCACTGCATGCATACCTACACCCAAGTGAAATACATGCATACAAGTAAACATAAATATGTGTATATATGTATGTGTACATACACATACACACATATTTATATATATATATATATATATATATATATATATATGTG
>NC_068985.1:126235738-126236395 GCF_001194135.2 Octopus bimaculoides
ATATATATATATATATATATATATATATATATATATATATATATATATATACATACTCACACATATATATATGTGTATGTGTATGTATATATATATATAAATTTACGTATACTTTAGATAAATTATAAATAAATACTTTGGGTTTATATATATGTATACACACACACACACACACATATATATATATTCATATATTCATATATTCATATAGTCATATATTCGTCTACTTATTTCCAGCTACGAGTGTGTGTGCATCCTATGAACCTACACTGCTATATATATATAGATAGATCTACTTACTTACCCAATGTTGTATAAGCCGTGTAATTTATCCCAACTTCCGATACGATGACGAGTGTTACCTCCGGTTTGGACACGTTCGAACGGATGGGTGGCATTATTAAGTAACTGCCCTTATCGAACTGCAGCGGGGTGGCCCCAGCGAGTACAAGCACGGGCCAGGGTCTCGTTAGCAGCGACCAGCATGCTATCACCATCATCATGATCATCATCTTCATTATCAATAGCATCGTTGTCATCGTCGTCGTCGTCGTCGTATTCGTCGTCATCGTCGTCGGCATCACTGCCAGCATGTTTGCGGTGTTCGACATGTGTGGCTGAAGATGTTGCAATGATGCGGCGGGCTCTTGTAACAAC
>NC_068985.1:126236839-126237950 GCF_001194135.2 Octopus bimaculoides
GTGTGTGTGTGTGTGTGTGTGTGTGTGAGTACAAAGGCGTGATGAGAATTTCCTGACTTTTGGTAAAATAAAATACAAGAGGATCAGTTAATTATGATTTTATTCAACATATTCCCCTCTCACATTTACACGCGTATTGTAGTGGCCTTTCAGTTTTTCTAAGCCCTGTAAAAGAACTCGGCATGTTAGCCCTCTAGCCATGCCTTTCGCGATACCTTAAAGCCAGGAACGTTTCGAAATGCCCTCATATTTATATATACATAAATAAAGAGAGAGAGGGGGATGGAGAGAGAGAGAGACAGAGAGAGAAAGAGGAAGAGAGAGAGAGAGATGAAAACAAGTGAGGTTTAAAATTTACTACAGTTACGCTACGCCTAGAAATAATTCCGTGTCGGATCTACGGTTTAAATTGGATTTAGTACTTACATATCTCCAGTATACTACCAAGACATGATACTTAATGGCTGTCTTACCTCACCAGGAACGCTATGTTATCGTATTTAGCTTGTTCTAGCGTCTTACGTGTTGATGCAACTAGATTCCAGTGAATCCTATAACTAATCTAGATAGAGAGAGAAAGAGAGACAGACAGTCAGACGAACAAACAGATAAAGAGATACACAGACAGACAGACAGACAGACAGACAGACAGACAGACAGACAGACAGACAGATAGATAGATAGATAGATAGATACCCTCAAATATCACTCGGCCGTCGCCTCAGAAAGAATGACAACGTTAGAAAATGTAGCCCTAGGTGGATTGTGTCTGGGATCGATTACGTCCTTGTTTGCACCAAGTCTATTTGATTAAGAATGGCCTAGGGTCAAAGAACAACAGAACATTGCTACGGGAAGACCACCCGGTTAAATGAAGGGTCACCCGAATTATAACATACATACGCAATACTTTACCCACAAAACTCTCAGAATCATCTAGGGGCGGTAATATTTTCCTGTTAATGAGGGTACTCAAGCATGGCCATAGCCTTCTGGATGGAAAACAAAATGCCCCACGGCATTACTGCAACTTTGTCCAAACAATACTATACCTTGCAATGTGTATGTGCGTGGATACATATATATATATATATATATATATATATATATA
>NC_068985.1:126238394-126241141 GCF_001194135.2 Octopus bimaculoides
ACACACACACACACACACACACACACACACACACACACACACACAAACAAGTGCGCGTGCGCTAGTACCACCAAACGGTCTAAACACAGCCATCTACTCCGCTGCACGAGCCTCAATGCCGTCTTTCGACAGGGCTAGAAGCAGCAGAGAAATCATTCTCAAACCACATTGGACAGTTTTGTTTCTAAAATGCAGAAAAGACGAGATGGCCATGGTTGGAACGTGTATAAGTGTGTCAGATCAGAGTTGACTCAAGAATTAAACGTAAGAAAACTACAACTGCTAATTTTACGGCTGCTACTACTACTACTACTACTACTACTACTACTACTACCATTCATCATCCTAAGAAATCTTTCCATCCTACTTATTCTTGAGAAACTTAAAAAAGGCCCCAAACACGCACACACACACACACGTACATACACATACACACACCCATACACACATACACACACATAGGCGCACGCGCACGCGCACACACACGCACACACACACACACACACACACACACACACATACATGCACTCACGCATGCACGCGCTACGTTAACCCGCAGACTCTGCTCCGGGATACACACCTCTATAGTTAGGTACCCAGGAACAACATTGTCACACTCCGATAAAGCCACCTCGGCCCACCTTTTCTTTCTCTCTCTCTCTATCTCTTTCTTTCTTTCTCTCTCCCCCTCTCACCTTTTCCCTCTTTCTCTCTCTCTCTCTGTCTCTCACACGCACACACATACACACACAGATCTTCCATTAAACCATACACACCGCCAGAAATAAGTGCAGCAGAGCAGTACTGTCCCACTCCGAGAGAGTCCACCTCGCTCACTTTCTGAACGTCAACAAGTGCGAGAAATAGCAGCCAAATTGAAGTCACCAAGGGAGCCTCTATTTTGTTATCTTTTATCTTTTATCGTTTACTTGTTTCAGACACCTGCCCAAGTTGTCATGCAGGGGGACTAGCAGCTAAATCTAAGCCATCATGGGAGCCCCTGTTTAGTCACTTAACCTGCAAGAAATAACAGCCAATTTACCGGCAATTCGCATCCTAACGTCTCAGAAAAATAAATAAAAGAAACACTGGACATTTTGTACTGGATTCCCTATTCAAGTGAAAAAATTTGAGATGATCACGGCTTGAATACCTTTGATCATAAATCTTCTAAATTAAGCGCCAGCCGGGGGTTAAACAGCAGCAACAGCAGCAACAGTAGCAACAGCAATGAGCCAATGAAGAAGAATTTACGCGGTTATTCGTCCTGCTAGAAAGAGCAGCTAAACTCTCTGAAATTATATCTTCACACTCTCTTTTACTTGTTTCAGCCATTTGACTGCGGCCATGCTGGAGCACCGCCTTTAGTCGAGTAAATTGACCCCAGGACTTATTCTATCGGTCTCTTTTGCCGGACCGCTAAGTTACGGGGACGTAAACACACCAGCATCGGTTGTCAAGCGATGTTGGGGGGACAAACACAGACACACAAACACACACATATATATATATACATATACATATATACGACGGGCTTCTTTTAGTTTCCGTCTGCCAAATCCACTCACAAGGCTTTGGTCGGCCCGAGGCTATAGTAGAAAACACTTGCCCAAGGTGCCACGCAGTGGGACTGAACCCGGAACCATGTGGTTGGTAAGCAAGCTGCTTACCACACAGCCACTCCTGCGCACATTAAAAAAATAAATAAATAAAACGGAGAATATCTAAAATATTGAGCGGAGTTTTGGTACAGTTGTCACGTGAAGTCCCATACTTCATGAAAAAGCGGAAAAGGTACGGAAGTAAAAGCGAGGAGCAAAAATATAATTTGTCTTTTTTTTGTTTTGTTTTTTTAACTATCAGAAACTCAATTTCCGTGATAGGAATCGTTGTAAGGAACACTAAGATTAAAGAGAAAAAGTAAACCGCAGTTTTTCTTCCCCGTGAAATACAGGACTATGAGGGACATTTATCCCAAAATTATGCCAAATAAGGTAGTCCTAGAGATCTTTCATTTTTCATCTTTGATTATAAGTCGGTTCGGTCAAGAAAGAACTGAAGATCAGCACGAATAACCCAAAGCGCTGCATCTTGGAGTATATAAGTGATAGCCATTAACTATAATAAGTCAGAAGTGAAGCACCGACCCATTGACTATATTACCGGCGGCGGCAGAAACGTTAGCACGTCGGGCGACATGCTTAGCGGTATTTCATCTGTCTTTATGTTCTGAGTTCAAATTCCGCCGAGGTCGACTTTGCCTTTCATCCTTCCTGGGTCGATAAATTAAATACCAGTTGTGTACTGGAGTCGATTTAATCGACTGGTCCCCTCCCCTAAAATTTCGGGCCTTGTGCCTAGAATAGAAAAGTATATTACCGGCGGCTCAAAGCAGGACCGTCTGGACATCACAACAATAGCAAACTTCATACCTGCAACTAACACCTCAATTATCACTACCACCAACACCACCACCAACACCAACACCAACATGAACACCACCAACCCCACCTCTGGACCATCACCCCTACCGCTATCACCTTCAAAAGCACCATCAAACATCACCACTACCATCACTACAACCACCACCACGCCATTACCACCAGCCGATGAGGAAGACTCTACAGGGAGTCTCTACGTGGGTGCTCGACCAGCTAGAAACAGCAGCCAAATCACTCTCAAATTTCTCAATCTGTTGTTAAAAAGAAGATGTTGGATAGGCGTGGCTATGTGGTAAGAAGTTTGCT
>NC_068985.1:126241340-126242909 GCF_001194135.2 Octopus bimaculoides
TATATATATATATATATATTCGTCATGATAGATTGCTGACCACTACATTTATATTTTTTTTTCCTCCTTGTTTCTCTCTTTATTTCTTTCTGTGTTCCTTTCAGTTGAAGAGCGTAGGCTCGAAACGTCAAAGACTTTCTCTATTCCCGAGCGTTAAACTAATACATCCATTTGTTGTTTACACCACATGTCTTCGTCTGTTGTTTTTTTTTTCGTAAATTCTCCCATATATATATATATATACATACACACACACATACACACACACACACATACACACACACACACACACATACACACACACACATATATATGCACGTGTGTGTGTGTGTGTGCGTTTGTCCCACTACTAGCGCTTGACAACCGGTCTTGGTGTGTTTGCATCCTTGTAACTTAGCGGTTCGGCGAAAAGACCGACTGAATAAGTACCAGGCTTACAAACTAAGCACTGGGGTCGAGTCATTCGACTAAAAATTTAAAGCTGTGCCCCAGCATGGTCGCAGTCTAATGACTGAAACAAGTAAAATGTAATGTTGTCTTGAATTCCTTGTACACAGGGAAAAGAGAGGATGGTCACCTCTGGAACATCTTTGCACGTGGGATTGTTCGACCAGTGTTGATTTGGTCGGGGGTGGGTGCTAAACCACAACGACCGTTGCCATCGTCACCACCACATATCACCACATCGCCCTAACCCTAACCCTATCAGCCCCCGCCACCATCACCACTACAATTATCTCGCAATTATCCCCTACCCAACCACTCTATGAACTAAAGAGAAAACCCTCTACGTGGTCGTTCGACCTCCTAGAAATAGCAGCCAAATCTTTCCTCAAATTACATCCAACTGCTATATTCATGATAGGACAGGTTAAATAGTGTGAGGCTATAGTTTAAAAGACGGGGTTGGTCACAGTTGAACTGGCCCCTGATTATAGGTCTGTTTAATCAAGATTCACTTAGGGTTGAATGACAGCAGCAACAAAAACCCTCAGTCTTACTGCAAGCCTCTTTATTATCACCACCACCACCTTCACCACCACCACCACAACGACCAATACTACCAACACCACCACCCCACCATTACGATCACCACTTATACTACCACCGTGAAGGCGCGTGGCTTAGTGGTTAGTGCATTCGACTCACGATCGTAAGGTCGTGAGTTCAATTCCCGGCGACACGTTGTGTCCTTCAGCAAGACACTTTATTTCACGTTGCTCCAGTCCACCCAGCTGGCAAAAATGAGTTGTACCTGTATTTCAAAGGGCCAGCCTTGTCCCACTCTGTGTCACGCTGAGTCTCCCTGAGAACTACGTTAAGGGTACACGTGTCTGTGGAGTGCTCAGCCACTTGCACCTTAATTTCACTGGCAAGCTGTTGCGTTGATCGGATCAGCTGGGACCCTCATCGTCGTAACCGACGGAGTACTCCTTTAGATGCTACCACCACAACTATTACAACGACCAATACCACCACCGCCAACGTCACCACAACCAAAAATTACCACCACTATCACCACTACGGCAACTACTACCAGCCTTCAACTCTCACCACAACCATCACACC
>NC_068985.1:126243165-126244690 GCF_001194135.2 Octopus bimaculoides
TTTTACTGACTCTTCCTCTCAACTCGAACAGTCCCAGTCCGACAATAAAGTTGGATTTCAAGTGGTTCGCTGTACTTACCCTCCTACTACGAAGTGTGAAGTTTCGTTGAAGGGGTGGAGACGGGAGAGAAAGAGAAGGAGAGAAAGAGAGAGAGGGGAATTCCCGAAATAATGAGAAAGAAAGACAGAAAGGAAGAAACGATGTGTGGAAAGTTAACGAAAACATAGGAGCCAATGGTGGTGGCAGCTTTATTACTGGCTAGGAGGGGGGAAGGTAGCAAAATCTTCACTCGTTCTTTTGCTGGCACGTTCACTCAAAGGCTCACATCCACTCACCTAATTACACTCACACTCGTAATCCTGTATACATTCATTTATTTTAGCAAACATTATTTACCCTCCCAGTCCATGTGTGTGTGTGTGTGTGTGTATCTGTGTGTGTATCTGTGTATCTGTATTTGTGTGTGTGTGTGTGTGTGTGTGTATGTGTGTGTATCTGCGTGTGTGTATTTTGGTAGGGGGGTGTATGTACACATTAAAAATCAAAATGCAACATGTAACGATTAACGAAAATAACCCTTTTTCCCCGTTTTGCAGTCCTATTACAGGTATTTCATTTTACGACTCTCTACGAATTAGTTCTCCGCTCTCAGCATCGGTCTTCGTCGCACATCTCAGGAGGTAATTTCATAACGAAGCATCCACAGCTTTCCCCACACTCCGTCAATTTACTACTCCACTGTCCTTCTTAATTGCAATGCCAACCAAATATGACATTGTATATTTACCTACAACTCCTCCATATCCCATCTCTACTGGAATGAATCACCGTACAATGCTAATATCGTGCTTCACGCGATCCCAAAACTATCCATATTTTGACCTCTTTTTTTTTACATGTGTCTACTCCGTATTGCTTTCATATTACATCATTAAATCAATTATCAAAACTGTGTATCCGTTCGAATATTAAAATAAGTCAAGGAATCAATTCGTTATTGCAGTATGGCTAGAAACGCGAACATCTCCTTTCAAATCCATTTGTACCTTCTAATCTTTCGTAGCATTCATAAGTCAAGGTCTTTGCATTCCTTTTGTTTACGGTCCTGCATTACCATTTCACGCCACGCAAATAAGGTAGCAATTTGGCATTGGCTTTCATTGCTGATATATAACTAATCGGTGGATAAACGCAATATTTGGTTATGCCACCAGACATACCCTGCAATGGACGGTTTGCATGCTCTCTTTGAATGCATAGCTTCTTTAGCAATCAGCAGTGTTACACCAGACCCATCCCCCAGGTTCTGGCAGAGATGGAACCATATCATCCACCCTGAAGGAATATCCAGGAATAACCTGATGGCTTTATTTTCTATAAATTATTCTACGAAAGCTTCATTTGTTCAGCTGTCACCCACGCAGTTCAATGTTCAAATAGATCTCAACCCCACTTCTGTATTTAATTTGCGAACTTCTATAGTCACAAAATCTCATCTACCTTTTTTTTTTTTTTTTTTTTTTT
>NC_068985.1:126244700-126246454 GCF_001194135.2 Octopus bimaculoides
TTTTTTTTTTTTTTTGTTTTGGCGAAATAACTATTAGTTCCGAAATATCTGTTAGTTCCGTTTTGCACAATACATTCTAATCTTTTATTCTCGGTTTTTTTTTTTTTTTACTCAGAATCCATTTTCCTACTGCTAACACAAATAACTGGTTGTCATGAACAATGTCGATCACAGAAGCACATGCCGTTATGTGGCAATATGTTTAGCTAGTATAAACGCCCACCAGCAAAGTTAAAAGCAGTTGCAGTTGTGCAATAACATCAAATTAATCAGTTCCTGTAAAGCATGGCGGGAGACTTATCTGCTCTCTTAGGAATTTGTTAGCATACTGTTCTACTTTCTCCATTACAGTCAACGATATTTCCGGCACTTAAGTAGCCATAAGAGCTTCGGCAAATGGCCATGCTGATAACACCACACCTTGAGTTTTCCTGCCAAATGCTGTGGTCAGTTGCAGCTGGCTCATATTTCAATTAACTTTGATCCCACAACCTTTCTTAGCACCATTTAAATGCACCGTGTAGGTAGAGTACAAAGGTTCTTGTATACTTTCTGATCGTTGGAGTCCACTTTCCTCAAATTCTAATTTTGAACTCTGTAATCTGATCCCTGTTATTGACAGATTCATTCTTTCCTTCATTGAACTGCGGTGATGCTGGAAGAGTTTAATTGAACAAATTGGCACCAGTATCTACTTATTTTTTAAAGCTTAGTACTTACTATAACGGTCTTTTTGACCTACCCGCTAAGTTACGAGAATATAAACAACTCAGCTTCGGTTGTCAAGTGGTGGGGGACAAACAAGACACGCACATACATACATACATACGTACATACATACATAGGTACACACACACACACAGATACAGGGGGCTTCCACTCAGCTTCCGTTCTTCAAATTTTCTCACAAGGCATTGGTCGACACGGGGTTATAGTAGAAGATACATACCAAAGTTACTGCGCAAAGGGACTGAAACCGTATGCTCATGACGCAAACTTCTTAAGCTACATGGCCATTACTAGCGATTTTCTTCTGTCTGCTTTCATATAAGCTGACATAGCCTGTACTACCGTGCAAGGAGAACCTTTGTATCCTGTTGCCACCTTGGCCATAACGATTCACATATGTTCGAAGCTGGGAAAATGCTAGGCATATTACAACCTTAATTTGAAACGAGTTGCTGCTTAAGCTATCCACACTCAACTCCTAAGTCATTAATGAAAAAAAAATTCTTTAGATTCAGGTTATATACCAAAACAGATCTTATCCCAGTCTGTCCTCCCGGTTTTCAAGCAGAGAAACAGATCTCTCGCAGTTAACTATCACCCAGTCTCACTCACCTCCCATATCATTAAAGTATTTGAAAAGGTGGTGAAATCAAGGATAGCTGGCTTCCTGGAGAGCCACAATCTCCTAAATTCAAAGCAGCATGGCTTTCGCTGCGGCAGGGACTGTCTAACCCAGCTCTTACACTACATCGATGATATCCTTAAAACCTTGGGTTCAGGTTCAAACTCTGATGTCGTATCTTGACTTCAGTAAAGAGTTTGACAGAGTCGACCATGATACCCTACTGTCAAAATTGTCAAATGTTGGAATCCGTGGAGAACTACTACACTGGATCGAGTATTTCCTGGAGAACAGAACACAACATGCTGTGATCGGTGGAATCCACTCAATCCCAGCAAAAGTCATCAGTGGTGTCCCTCAGGGGACAGTCTAGGGCCCGCTTCTCTTTACAGTCTATATAAAC
>NC_068985.1:126246972-126248682 GCF_001194135.2 Octopus bimaculoides
CATCATTCCTCTTTTCTCCTCCTTTGTACGGCCACACCTCGAATATTGCTGTCCCCTGTGGTCTCCCCATACAAAACAAAACATCTCGAGGATTGAATCACCCCAGAGGTCATACACTAAAAGAATTAAGGGCATGACTGATCTCGATTATTGGGACCGCCTTAAAGCATTGAAACTCTATTCTTTCCAGCGCCGCCGTGAGTGATACATCATTTGCACGATGTGGAGAATATACTTCCAGAATTGCCCAAACGACCACAGCATTAGCTTTAAAATTCATCCAAGGCTAGGACCACGGGCCATACGTCCTCTACCCAGTTCAGGATCACAACATAAATACACTGCAACACAATTTCTTTTCCTCAAGAGGCCCTGCTCTATTCAATTTTGTTTCGCAAAACAAAATTTTTTTCAAAGAATAAAAGACGACAACAAAAAGAACACCATCCAACAGTATTATGAACAAACCATGAACGTTAATACTTCCCGTTTCACCTTCATCCAACGGAAAAAATATGCCTGTCTATAAAAAAAAAAAAAGAAACAATTATGAATTGTAATAGAAATCACACCAGAAAAGTAATTGAATGCAATTTGAATAGCGGAAGTGTAGGCTAGAACATGACTAGAGCACGAGAGCTCTATCACAGTATACAGTCGCACACACTTGATTTTGATAAAAAGCAAAATGGAAAAGGAAACACATACTTATATACTTACTTTCATACATATGTACATAGATACTTACACACCCATGTACATAGATACACACATACACACACACACACACACACACACACACACACACACACACACACACACACACACACACACACACACACACACACACACACACACACACACACACATAACTTTTATCTCTTACTTGTTTCAGTCATTAGACTGCGGCCATGCTAAGGCACCATCTTGAAGAACTTTTAATTGAATGTATCGACCCCAATACTTCTTTAAACGTGGTACTTACGCTATAAATTTCTCTTGCCGAACCACTAGTTTAGGAGGACCTAAATGCATTGACACAGATTGTCAAAGGGTGATGGGGGTAACAAACACAGACACACACACAGATATATATATTCATATATATACGACGGGATTCTTTCAGTTTCCATCTACCAAATCCATTCACAAAGCTTTGGTCGGCCCGAGGCTATAGTAGAAGACACTTGCCCAAGGTGCCACGCAGTGGGAATGAACCCGGAACCATGTGGTTGGTAAGCAAGCTACTTACCACACAGTCATGCCTATACATATATACATGTATATATGTATGTATGTATAGATAGATAGATATGCATACATATATACTACTTAGTTGTTTGTGAACGAAGCAGTAATAATGCCAAAAGCTAATTTTTATATCCAACTTAAGACCAGGCTAAGTTGGATGTGTATAAATGTACGTGTATATATATATATATAAGAAGGTTTGGAGGTGATGTACAGGAATTATATATTAGAAAAAATAAGGTACTCAGATATCTGGATGATTATACATTTACAGATTTTTATTTATATGTTATATGTTTTATAAGTATTAGCGCTTGCACCTATTCTTGTAGGTTCTTCAAATATGATTTCACTTCAGAGGATCTGTCTCTTTTTATAGTATTATTGAATGTGAAGGGGTGGAGAGAGATATATAGGATAGTAAAAGAGGGTTAGGAATGGAGGGAAAAGTGAGAGAGA
>NC_068985.1:126248999-126249840 GCF_001194135.2 Octopus bimaculoides
AATGGGAAAGAGAAGGAAAGAAAGAAGAAAGAAAGGAATTCTGTTTACATCTATACCCCTGGTTAGTTCAAAAAGGTTTTCATATTTGTCTCCTACCTTTTTGAACTAAGCAGCTGTAAAGATGTAAACAGAATTCCTTTCTTTCTTCTTTCTTTCCTTCTCTTTTCCATTGACACTCTTTTCAGATACACACGCACACACATGCACACACACACACACACACACACACAAAGACACACCACACACTCTCTCCCACTGGACAATGATACCAACTCTTTGAAAAACAGCTTTCTTCCAAACAATGCCGCCTGGTTTTGCCATTTTTAAAGTCATTGAAAGAACTGATCAGCTGTAAACACAATTTTCGTCTTTCTTCTTTCAGCTTTCACCTTTCCTTCTCTTTCCCATTGACACTCCTTTCAGATACACACACACACACACACACACACACACACACACACACACAAAACACACACACCAACACAAAAACACACACACACTCTCTCTCACTTTTCCCTCCATTTCTAACCCTCTTTTACTATCCTATATCTCTCTCTCCACCCCTTCACATTCAATAATACTATAAAATGAGACAGATCCTCTGAAATGAAATCATATTTGAAGAACCTACAAGAATAGGTGCATGCGCTAATATTTATAAAACATGTAGCATAATAAAAATCTGTAAATGTACAACCATTTAGATATCTGAGTACCTTATTATTTTTTCTAATATATAATTCCTGTACATCACCTCCAAACCTTCCAATCTCTCTCTCTGTCTCTCTCTCTCTCTCTCTCTCTCTCTCTCTATATATATATATATATATATATATATATA
>NC_068985.1:126250713-126255133 GCF_001194135.2 Octopus bimaculoides
GTGTGTGTGTGTGTGTGTGTGTGTGTGTGTGTGTGTGTGTGTGTGTGTGTGTGTGCGTATGAATGTATGTATGTATATATATATATAAAGATAAATTAAATAGAGAGATACGATTGACAATCCAATGATTTATTTATATTATAGTATTACATGATATACTATGAATATAATATAACATAATATTATATTATATACTGTTTATGTTATATTATATTCATAGTATATCATCTAATATCATAATATATATAAACTATTGGATTGTCAATAGTATCTCTCCGTTGTATTATATCCATATTTATATGGTATTCAACTGACGTACCAGTGAATTGAATGTTTAACACACCCCTTTGAAAGATGTCTTTTCCTCAGTTTGTTACTATATATATATGTGTGTGTCTGTGTATGTATGTACTGCGATGATATGGGAAATATATATAGCGACGGTATCATCCTACTTTTCACAGGAGGGTTACTTTTAGTCTCCTTCCAACTCCCCCAACCCGCACACACATAGGCGCGCACGCACACTTGCACACTCGCGCACATACACACATTCCTTTTCAACATCATCAATATGGAGATTAGTGCACCTCTGGTTCAGAAAATCCATTTCCAACGGTGTGTATATGCTCACATACATACATACATACATACATACATACATAAATACATACATACATGCATACATACATACATACATACATACATACATACATACATACACAAACTTTCCTACTTAATCCAGTGTCACTTTCCATATTATTTGTAATCATATACATATATATCGTATTTTGGCCACTAATAATGAGTGTGAACGACAATGGTTTAAATAGGAATGTTATTATTATTCTTATTATTATTGTTAACCCCAATTCAACCCTGAATGATGGCACTATTTCATGGAATTACGATCTATGTAAGCCAGTCCTTATTTATTTACATAATGTTAAGAAACTGTCAGTGCGTATTAATTAATAACTAGAACACCGACATAATGTAATGAGATTAAATTTGTAAATTGAGTCATAATCGTACGTTTAATATACATAAGTTTATCCTCGTTTTGAAAATAAATCCGAGTGTTAAACTATAGAACTCAGGGCTGTCAATCAAAAGAATCAAGAATTTAGGTGATTAATCGATTAGTAACGGTTTTCATTAAAGCCCTCGTCAGGATCCCATAATTTATCTTGGTTGCTAAGTGAAAATACTCAGCATTTTATGAATACTTTATGAAAACTGTAAGTTTAGTCATGTTCGTCTTGTGCTTATTTACGTGGTAGAACAAAGATGGGAGCATGTGCTAATTAAATAAGTATTACGTTATGTTACACGTGTCTGAGGGTGGAGGCGCAATGGCCCAGTGGTTAGGGCAGCGGACTCGCGGTCATAGGATTGCGGTTTCGATTCCCAGACCGGACGTTGTGAGTGTTTATTGAGCGAAAACACCTAAAGCTCTACGAGGCTCCGGCAGGGGATGGTGGCGAACCCTGTTGTACTCTTCCACCACAAGTTTCTCTCGTTCTTACTTCCTGCTTCTGTTGCGCCTGTAATTCAAAGGGTCAGCCTTGTCACACTCCGTGTCACGCTGAATATCCCCGAGAACTACGTTAAGGGTACACGCGTCTGTGGAGTGCTCAGCCACTTGCACGTTAATTTCACGAGCAGGCTGTTCCGTTGATCGGATCAACCGGAACCCTCGACGTCGTAAGCGACGGAGTGCCAACAATAACACGTGTCTGAGGAACGCTCAGTCACTTACACGTAAATTTCGAAGTAGGTTATTCGATTGATCGAACAAATAAATCCTCATCGAATGTCAGAGATCCACCACCAATAATGATATAAGAAAATTTGAATAAAGAGCAATACAAATAGTGAAAGTAAATGGTTTAGTGGTTAGCGTGTTAGACTCATGATCGTAAGATTGTGGTTTCAATTCTTGATCAGGGTAATGCGTTGTGTTCTTGAGCAAGACACTTCATTTTTCGTTACTCCAGTACACTCAGCTGACAGAAATGAGTATTCCTGCGAGGGATCTGCGTCCCATCCAAAAAGGAATATATATATGCCACAGAAACCTGAAAACTCACTTTATGTGTCTCTATGACTAGTGAAGGGGTTTTATTCTTTTTTAATAAAATGAATAGAATACATAAGAAAAAAAAAGTAAGAACAGAACAAGACTAATATATAATATCGTTTATTGAATAACGCAAACAGGGGAAAAAAAGAAAATGAAACAAGACTGCAAGAATCTGTTTTAACAGACATTGGACAAACATGATTCTGTGGTTATAAATTCGTTTTACAATCTCGTGCTTTCGGATACGATCTCATTGTGCTGCACTTTGAACCTGTTTTTTTACGATAACTTCGGGTTCACCAAATCCTTCAGCAAAATTGTTTAAACGGTCACTGTACAGAAGCCCATCAGATGAGATGTGTCTGATGTATTTTGGTTTCTTCTCCCTTTCCTCCACCTAACTCCGCGGAGGTCATGATTTCTGCCCTTCTTTCTTTGACTAAGCCATTAAAAAATGTATCAACAAAGCGAATTACAATATGGCTGTTAATTCTTTGTTTGTCCAAGCATTTTCATAAGTTTATCCTAAATGTCCATGCTTGTTTCAGACATTTAGTTAGCCCTTGTTGAATACGTTCTGAGTAATATATAGCTTTCCTTTCTTAAGTCTCGAGATATTCTGGCGGTTGAAACAAATTGGGAATGGGTATCATATATGTTGCATATACGCCATGGTAATATGTCCCGTATGTCACATGGGACACATAGGACTGGCAAAAAGTTTAACAGGTTTTGAAATACATCGTGGTTTTTAATACAGGCCCAAGGCCAGAAATTGTAAAGGAGGAATGATAAAGTCGGTTATAACGACTGTAGTGTTTGACTGGTTTGTTATTTTATTGACACCGGAAGAAAGAACAAAGTCCACACGGGTTGTATTTGAACCGAGTATGTAAAGATATGAAACTATATACTGCAAAGTAGATGCTCTACTGATTCTGCCAATCCACCAGGTTTGTGAAATGCACAGCAAAAAATATACGTCGTCGTCGTCGTCGTCGTCGTCGTCGTCGTCGTAGTCGTAGTCGTAGTAGTAGTAGTAGTAGTAGTAGTAGTAGATCGAGATTTTAATTCTTACCTTCATTCTTCCTTGTAATTGTAATTTTATGTAGATTTATTTTTGTTTAGTTTGATGCTTTAGTTATGTTTTTGATTTACTTTTTTTTTTTTTTTTTTTTTTTTTTTTTTTTTTTTCTTTTCTGAGAATTAATTGTCTTTGTTTTTTCACTTTTTTTCAGTTATTTGAATACTGTTTTTGCTTTGTTTTGTTGTTTTTTTACTTGATTTTTATCCTTTTCTTTTAAAGAAATTAAACTTCATGAATTATCAAATCAGTCCCTATTACAGCAGCATTCTGAAATAGCAAAAGAAAAAATATATATACCTCGAAAAATAACAGTAGCGTGAACTAATTGGATTATATAGGGGTTATCCTCCTGGTAACTCGGTGGATTAAGAAATTGCTAAATATTCCATCTCAGAATGCGCTGGAATGGTTTATGCGTTGAGAAATATTGCTTTCATATTTTGGCACAAAGCCCAGCAAGTTTGAGGGGGAAAATAAGTCGATTACATCGACCTCAGTGCTCAACTGGTACTTATTTTATCGACCCCGAGGGAATGATGAAACATATTCTTATAAATACAGAAATAATTCTTTGTGACAATGCTAAAGAATTATAATTTCAGTGACATATTATGACATGAATTAACAATAATAATAGTGTGATGACAAGTTAAACTGTTGAATAACACATAGTCGATACTTTGGAACCAGACTGAAGACATAAATACGATGAATGCAGTGACAATTCATTATGATGGAAAGAAAAAATGTTTTTGTTTTGTTTTACCTCCATTAGGGTGAGTTCTGTGTCTCTGAAGCTAACCTTTTGGGGAATCACAAGAGGAATGCCTTTTGCTCCGTAGTCTGTGAAAAACGAAGTTAATTGTTATAAATAGGACAACTAGAGAAAGACGTGGAGAAAAAAGATAGTAACATACGTAAAGTATGGGAGTGCGGAAGAACGCATGTGTGTGTGTGTGAGTGTGTGTGTGTGTGTGTGTTTATTCTTTTATTCTTTTACTTGTTTCAGTCATCTAGCTGTGACCATACTGGAGCACCGCCTTAAAAAAGACAATTGTATCGGCCAGGAAACGAACCCAGGCCGCCCGCGTGGCAGGCGAAGATTCTACCATTCTACCACTGATGTGTGTGTGCGCGCGCATGCATGTATGTATTCTCCTGTTTGGAAAGGGAAGCTTATTGCCATCGGAGGCCGAGGGCGAAACACTGCAATTTGTATATCTATGTTGTTGTTATTGCTGTTGTCG
>NC_068985.1:126255600-126256374 GCF_001194135.2 Octopus bimaculoides
AAGGAAGGAAGGAAGGAAGGAAGGAAGGAAGGAAGGAAGGAAGGAAGGACCTTGTTATTCCCCGTCTATTCAAGATGTAGAGTCAGAAGGCGTTATTCATGGTTTGCGTCGACAAATGGTAGTGATTTTGCCCTACGATTTGCACACGAAAACAACTAAGTGCAAGATATCAATAGCTTCCTGGGTGAAACAAAAGAAGTTTAACGTCTTTACATAGCTGAATGTGAATAAAATTGTTTATTCGTAATCAGCTTAACACTTTATTAACAAACGTTTCAGTTCTACCGAAAATTTAGATTTACCATCTTCCTTGAGCAAATTAATTTATTCTATTTTATGAACATTTTATACACTACATGTAACATAAGCTAAAAAGAGGAAATATGAAAATGAAAACGGAGTGACTATACCATTAATGAGAGGGACGAGGTAACCTTGAATAACCAATTCAATCAGCGGTTTCAGTGATTGAACCTGCAAAACAAGTGATACATAACTGATTAAAATATTTTTTAAATATGCGACACATATATTACGATATTTTGCGAGAATTACGTTTGCATTTTCGTTTATAGAAAAAACACAACAATATTATTTCGTTCATTGAAAATTATGTCACAATTATTTCTTCTTTCCATTTGTATGCCTGCCTGACTTTTTCACACATACACACACACACTTGTATATTTATACATACATATATACATACATACATACATATATATATATACATATATATATATACATATATATATATATATATATATATATATA
>NC_068985.1:126257689-126259613 GCF_001194135.2 Octopus bimaculoides
TATATATATATATATATATATATATATATATATATATATATATATATATATATATATATACAGGCACAGACACACACATACTTTACATATACATAGCATAAATAAATTGCAATATTATATAATTATATAATATTATAAAATAATTGTATAATAATTATTGAAATTATATAATGTTATTTAACCGCCGTTTGTGTTTTATAAAACACAAAGAATGGCGTTAAATTAATATTCTGCGTGTCATGCTTTGTAATGCACACACACACACACACACACACACACACACACACACATACACACATACACGCGTGCGCGAGTATGACATTGAACTGCATCCGGTAGAAAGGCTCCAATTTGGAAGTTCCGGAGCTGTGGGAGCATGGGGTCATCCTTTAATTACCATTTCTTAGAGGTCCGTTCTGACCTGGTTCATTAGTCTCTGTCAGGGTCCCATCTACTGGCTAAATAGATTTCCCGGGGGTTCAAGTGACTCCCATTATTTTTTCACGAAGATCTGGAGAAGGCAGTTCTAGGAGAAAGAGAGACAGGCATGAAACTGTCAGTCAAAATAGTACCAGTCATTTTGCAATACTAGTCACTATGGTGATTGAGAGAGTGGGAAAAGTGTTGCACAAGCATTTGTCAAACCTAATAACGCACAGATGTCTCACTATCGTTTAAATGTCTTGATCCGTTTTGTAGATTGTAAAGTTCTGTGGCGTGAGAGTCATATTTAAAGACGAAGTAAATCAAAACAAACAGGCTGAATGAGATGGCTGTTATTTGACAATATGAGGCAATCACCATGTGTGTGTGTGTGTGTGTGTGTGTGTGTGTGTGTGTGTGTGTGTGTGTGTGTGTGTGTGTGTGTGTAAAGTATTTTGGTGAAAACACCTCGCTAAAATCTATAATGAATTATAATGTGTAGTATGAGTGCTTCATGTCACCGAATGTATTTTCCCCTAGCTGGTGAAAATCATGCTAAGATAGCTTTGCTTTGAAATATAGTATCAAGGAAACTTAAGTTATATCCGTGTTGAACATAAAATGTCTGCTTTTCAGTACATTCATCCGTTCCAGACAATTTTTATCTAAAACCCATGAATGATGGCTTTATGCTGTTGGTCACAGACGATTTCTATTTCATTTTTACACTGCCCGATAAAAGATAACTAAAGATAAGTGGCTTGTAGCATGCATTTGAATAACATAGTCAAATAATGGTATAATAAATGCTATACCGAAAATTGATTTACCGAAAATTATTTCCGCCTCTAAAGGAGATATCATAGTTACTAATTGGCAATTAAACTAGCATCACTTGAGAAGGAGAGATAATACATAATCACCGTGTATCGGCTAGAGAAAATAGTTTAATATTGAGGCAAATAAGCCCTCGAAGGAAAAACAAAGTTTCAAGACTTCTCAGAAAGAAAGTTTTTGTACGGTAGTTGACATACTGATATTTTCTATATTATTCTAGCGCATGCCACTGTCCACATCGAGTTATTTCATTTTCGTTTAAATTAAATTATGCAAATTACTTTGGCCATTACTGATTTTTACTTTGTTTGAAAAAAACTAAATCCTTTGGCTGCTGGTGCTAAAACGGGTAATTATTGCGCCGGATAAAGCTATTGAGCCAGAAATACGTTTCTTTGAGTGTACTTTTATCACCAGACAATAAGCTTGTCCTTTTCCTTAGTGGTACGTCAACTTTGGAAAATTCCTGATTTTTGATTCAAGTGGAGCTGGTCTTAATTGAAGGTAAATAAAGTCTTAATTCCCATTTGCTAATTATGATACATCCACTAGAAGCGGAGACAATTTTAATAAATCAAGAATTTATGCTGTATGGTATTTGACATACAGCATAAATTTCTCTCTCTCTCTCTCTCTCTCTCTCTCTCTCTCTCTCTCTCTCTCT
>NC_068985.1:126260157-126272438 GCF_001194135.2 Octopus bimaculoides
TATATATATATATATACATATATATATATATATATGCTTAGGAAAGCGAGTGTGAGAAATTATGTAACTGAGTAAAGTTAATCAGCTCATTAAAATGTCATTGTCGTTATCTTTGATCCCTTGAGTATAGAGGATAATAAAAATAAGTATCAGAAAGTAATATACAAGCTAAAGTCAACCACTGCACCTGCACTCCGACGAAAAAGAAATCGCATATGTACAAGAATGAGCATAGAAACACATATATATGCATGGATATACATGCATACATATGAGTGGATATATTATCTCATGGTGATGATAATGATGGAGATGACTGTAAAGATATGGATAAAAAATGGTGATGATTGTCAGAGATATATAAGAACGATAAGTAAAGTTTCGCATTTTCATATAAACAGGATGTAATATGATAGAAGGGACTCTTCGACGTTGCTATTCAGAGGATATTTATTCAACGTATCTGTAGATAAATTTAAGGTCAGCGACTATTCTGCGTACATGTAAATACGTTGGTCGTTAATCCACACAGCTCCTTGACCCATAAGGCTACCTTCTGAATGTCGCCTGTAAGCCCTGGCTGTCGATTTATTCTGTTGATTCTTATCAGATTCGTCTCTATTTCCATTTTATCATTTCTTTTTCGATTCTTTTGTGTTTACGTTTTTCATTTTTTTTTTATGTTTGTCTCGCCCTCGTAAATCCTTCTCTCTTTTCACTTTCTTTCTTTTTCTTTTTTTTTTTTGTTTCTCTTTTGCTATTTCCTCTCTCGTCTGGATGCAAAATCTCCCTTCTGTCGGATTTTCTTTAATACCTACTTATAATTTCTGTATCTCTTCTATAGCGCGCGCGCGCATACACCCACCCAGACATGTGCATACACACACACACGCACACACACACACACACTCACGCGTACGCCACTCAGATATGCGCATGCACACACACACACACACACATATATACATATGCATACACAACGAAACATGGTCACACTCGTACACTGTTTCTCCAATTTCACTTTCAAATATAATTATCTTTGTTTCATAGTCTTCTTTCTTCTCAATCTCTGTTTCTCTCACACACAAATTCCATCTCCCCTCGCTCACTCTCTACTCTCACTTCTACTCTCTTCCTCATATATATATATATATATATATCCCCTCTTTTAGTCAATTTGTCCTTGTCTCTCCTTATCTCGCACACTATTCCTATCTCTTACACACACAAAACTCATTCACAAATACTGAGTCACTCAATTACAATCCCTTTCACTGTCTTCCTATATGAGTTTATCTGTTATATTGTTTCTCCTTCTCGCTCTCTCTCACTCTCTCTTTTCTTCTCTCTTTCAATCTGTTCCTCATTTATTCCACCCTCTCTAACGCACTACCACACTTTCTATATTTCTCTTGTTTCTGTATTTAGCTATATCTCATTTTTACTCTCTTCCCGTTTCAATACCTATAAACTCTTTTTCATTCTCATCCTAGCTAAACGAAGAAAGAAAGATAGATAGATAGATAGATAGATAGATAGATAGATAGATAGATAGATAGATAGATAGATAGATAGATAGATAGATAGATAGATAGATAGTATTCAATACTTGATAGAATAACGTGATTTCTTTTTAATGTGGTACTTAATCTGAGAAAATATGCTACATAAGTTTCATGGATAGGCAATTATCTGTATCTAGGGTGCAATATCCCCAGCTAACCAGCAGACTCACTCCTTCCCATTATACATCTTTTTACTCATTCTATTTGTTTCAGCGCCTGAAATGTAACCCTGCTGGAGCACCGCATTCAAAAGTTTATTCGAACAAATCTTTCCCAGTAATAATTTTTTTTTAAAGTCTATCGGTCATTTACGTGGATGTGTAAACAAACACTGGTTGTCAAATAGTGGGGGATGGGGGCAAACACAATGAATAAATTGATATATACACACACATACACACACACACACACACACACACACACACACACACACATATATATATATATATATATATATATATATATATATATATATATATATGTATAGATATATATGGTGGTTTTCTACTCCTTATGCAGAGTCTAACCACCTTAGATCTTTTGAAGCCTCCGTTAAAATTGCAGACCTTATGGCATACACAGCACTGAAAGGTATGCACAGACATGTAGGCACAATAGTTGGTGAAGGTTCGTTTCTCATGGGTCCTCAAATGAGATTTGAGCCCAGCAAAAGAAAGGCACGCAACTAAGCGTTATGTTTGAGGGATAAGGTCAGACATATGACGCTTACTTGCATATGTCCATGGTTGTTATGATATACCTATGTCTATCCCTTCATTATCTTCACCATCAACATTAGTACCTTAGAAGATAACTGTTAATTCTTTACTTTAACCTGCGGGTTTTAATCTAATCTCCTTGACTTTAAACCTTAACCTCTGAGATCTCCAAATCTTAAATTGTAACTTTTTTTTCCTAAACAATTAAATATTTAACTGGTTTCTCCATTCAGGTCAGCTTCTCCATTCATCCTTTAATATATTCATGCCCTCACAGGTAGGAATAGATCTATAGCTACTGACCATAACCAACAGAAACTTCACCTGTTCAACAGACACAAATATTTACTGCTTGACTTCTTGTCCCAACCCTAAACTTGAGGAATAGTGATGGCGTCTTATCGCTTATTCTCTTTATTTCTTTTCGTATTCTCCTTGATCCATTTCATTATTATTTTTTATCCTCCATTATCTTCCTCCCCTCTTCTTTATCTGTAGCCTTATTTTTACAATTTATTCTTATTTCTTTATATTTCTACTTTTTATTTATATTTTATATTTTTTATCTTTTACTCTATATTTTTATATTTCTTTATTTTTATTCTTCTAACCAATCCTTCTGACCAATCCTTGCTAATACCCAGTCACTTACCTTCCTCCTCTTTCTATCCCCACAGGCTACCCCATTTCTCTCTCTCTCTCTCTCTCTCTCTCTCCTCATTAACCTCTCTTCCCCCCTCTCTCTCTCTCCTCATTAACCTCTATTTCCCCTTTTTTCTCTTTCTGTTCCTCCCTCCACTTTGCTCAATAGCTATTTTTATGGACATTCTCTCACAAGCCAGCCATCTCAATATGAACACAGCGTTCCCATTTCTGCCAATATATTGCCTGGATATTTACGCTGTGGTCACATTACTCATACTTTGCCGTAATACTACTGCCTGGATTTACCTTGAATCTTACCCCAGGACATTCGGACTAACATCCGGACCCGCTGAAAAATGAACTGTGAACTTTATCTCCTTACTCGTTACTTTTCTGTTTCATTGCTTATTATCTGCGATAACGGAATACCCCATATTCAGGAATACTCGCCTACCACTTGGGATGTCCTAGAAACAGCTGTAAGATCTCAACTAATTTAAGAATAATATAAAATGATGTATATGACTTTGAGATGCTTGTTATGCTTCGGCGGTTTTTGTCCTCTTCCACAAATGTGTGTGTGTGTATATACATATATATATATATATATATATATATATATATATATATATATATATATATGATGATGATGAATTCTCTTGTCGTGAACGACAAATGAGTATTCAGTAAAATAAAACATTGATCATGTTCTATGGACACGAATGTGTCCCTTGAGGTCTGCTGATGCCTTGCACACCTTTTGGCAAATGGAACAAGTTGAGGACTCAGTGCTTGTGGATTATTCACCATTTGTTTTCTTGAGTAGACGGCAAGGCCTGCTTTGCTTCGTACCACAAAACCACAATGACAGGTAAGGTTTCCATTTAGAGGAGCAGCGTTTTGCCAGCGTACCTTCATGCTTGCACGAAGTTGGTCCCGATGTCGGAGTCGACTTTGCTCAACTCTTTGAGCTGAGGAGAAGCAGGACTGGCGCCAGGTCCTGCGTTCTGATGCTTTTGTTTTCCCACGAAGGAAAGGGAATGTTGCATCGCTTCAGATTGTCGTTTAGTTTGTCTTCGAAGCGCAAGAGTGGCCTTCCAACTGACCATCCTGTTGGGAAGTGACCAAAGAGAAGTTACTTCGGAATTCTGATATCACTCATACGCGAGGGATGACCTGACTGTCTAAGCTGTATTTCGATGAGGATGGCGTCAATATCTGAAATGTATTTTGTTTGTACCTCACTGTTATGAATATTGTCACTCGGTTTTATGCTAGACATATACAATTTCCTTCTTCGAAATTCACCCGCAAGGCATTGGGCGGTTTGAGGTTACAAGCTGCAGACACTTTCCCAAAGTGCAACACAATGGGACTGAACCCGAAATCACATGTTTGCAAAGCGAGCTTTTTAAGTACACAGCCATGCCTGCGACTAATACGTATCTATATATTATTTGATATATACACATGTGTGTGACTGAGTGCGTTTGTGTGTATGTGTGTGCATCTTTCGTCGGTTTTCACATTGTTTATTCAGTCCAATCAACTGAGGTACCCGATCATTCAATTGACTTGTATGTGGTTGAATATTCCGCAGATACGTTAATTCCAAGCGTGATTCTCAGATTGAAAATAGCGTGACACGCTGCGCTTAAAACTGTGTCTTTCATTTATAGGTACAAAGCATCTGATCAGCTTCCCGTAGTCTTTCTGTCTACACTGTTTCACTCACAAGATTTGTGCGTGTTTACCATGTGGTGAAAACGATCAATGTTTTCCTAAGTGATAGCAGTTGCAGGACGTCCAGGCATTGGGTCATCTTCAAGACTCTCTCTTTCCTTCTTAAATTCAACCGCCCACTTTTGATAAAGCTGAAGTGATATCCTCTAATGTAGCAACCATGTCAGTATGAATGTTATTAGGGGCTAAGCCCTTTGTCTGCAGGTATTTCATAACACCACGATGCCAAAATGTTGTCGTTTTCAAGAGAAGTCGCTACTAGTTACTTCTGAGATCTTTGAACAGTAAGATTTCTATTTACTTAGCAAGAAACAATGCAGTTATTGATAAGAAGAATTTAGAATTAAAGCCTGCAAGATTTCACGGCTCTAGCATCACTTCTTTATAGTCCAGCCCACATTCGTACATATGTATCTTGAGTGCATGAATCGTTGTGTGTAGAGAAGGTGGCTGTATGACATCTTATTTATTTTTTCTATCGCAGTATCTGATTAACAAATCTGTGCTAGTTGTAGCTGTGTCCATCATCGCGTCTGTCTAATAATATCTAAGAACAAATTATCTCAAACATTTCAGTAGACTGAAACTGTAAAGAAGCGCGTGCGTGCGTGTGCGTGTGCGTGTGCGTGTGCGTGTGCGTGTGCGTGTGCGTGTGTGTGTGTGTGTGTGTGCCTGTCAGTCTGTCTGTCTGTCTACCTGCCTGCCTGCCTGTCACTAAATCCGCCTGGGAAGAGAACAATTTATGTGTTTATGTCCCTTGCCGAGCGATGCAAGAAACAAAGAACTCTAAGGCTTCCAAATGTAAAGCCAAAACATAAATACTAGATTCGATATAATGAACTAGAACTTTTTCAAAGTGCTGTGCCACATGTAGCCAAGACGATTATTGAAACTTGTAATGGAATAAATGAGTTTATGTGTCTGTTTTTAGGAAGAATGTCACACATTTTATAATTCCTCTGAAAGCCAGGTTTGACATTTAAAAATATTTTAGCTCCCCTGATTTATGTTGTGTCATGCATCAAAATATATACAATAATCCCTCGCCATATCACGGGACATCTGTCGCGGTTTATTATTTAAGTTTACGTCGATTCCTTTGTGGTGTTGTTTTGCTTTTATAATAAAATGAATATATATAAAGGTGCCACACAATGGAACTGTACCTGGAACCGTGTCGCTGGGAAGTAAACTTCTTACCACAAAGTCACGCCTATGCCTATTTTCAACAGATAGGTTTCTTTTATTGATATATATAGTTAAAGGTTATATACTTACGTCAATATTCCTGAGATAATGTCCACCACTGTCCCCGACCTGAAAACTGAAATTATAGCAAACATTAGAAGAGATCATATAGTTTTAATGGGGTTTGTCTTCTGGAAACCTTGACACCTGATTGATCAAGCAAATTTATGATGAAAAATATTTCAGTCATATATTTTGTATCAGCAATATTCTACCAAGGACTGTATTAATCAATGTTGGCTCACCATTTTTCAAGCGGTAAAATGGTTGTTGTTAATGGTAACTACTTTGGCTGCTATTTTTAGCAAGTCGATCGACCACGAAAAGGCTCGCTTTTTGACTCAAGAAAGTATATCATTATATTAATTAGTCATGTGTCTAAATGTGAAACAGTTAGTATTAACTTTTAATTACTGTAACTGTCGTTATTGTTGTTGTTACAAGAATAGCGAGCTGACAGAACCATTAGAGCGTTGGGAAAAAAGCTTTACATTATTTTTTCGAGCCATTACAGTTTGGATTCAAATCCGACTGAAATCAACTTTACCATTTATCCTCTCAGTGTCTGTAAAAGAAACACCAGTTATGTACATCGATGGCATCGAATGATACCCCTCCTCGAAATGGCTAGTGTGGTACTTAAATTAGAAAACATTTGGACCCTATTGGCTATAAAAGAAGCCGTTATTATTATTTGGAAATAGAGGCGCGTGGTTTAGTAGTTAGGGTGTTGGACTCATGATCGTAAGATTGTGGTTTCGATGCCTGCACCGGGTGTCACATTGTGTTCTTTAGCAAAATTCTTTATTTTATGTTACTCCAGTCCATTCAGCTGGCAAAAATTAGTAATCCTGCGACGAACCGGCGTACCGTCCAGGTGGGAAATATATACGTCAGGAATCCGGAAGCCCGACCCTATGAGTTTAGATGATTGTACGTTCCGCGAAAGATTTATCCACAACAATCTCCACCTAATGCTCTAACGCGATACATCATTCAGCTGGTCGGGAAATGATCTATCTATTGCAGAACGCTTTGTCCAAAGCATTCAACAAGATTACCGTTACCTGGCGGGTATCTGTAGAGTTGATTTTGGTCCCGTCTTCAGAGGCTAGATCACCATAATGTACAGCACCGTGTGCTGACACACGTATGACAACGCGTGCTGACATGTGTATGGCTCAGTAGTTAGAGCGTCGGGCTCACAACCATGAGGTAGTCAGTTCGATTCCTGAGCCGAGTTGTGCGTTATGTTCTTGAGCAAAACACTTTATTTCACGTAGAAATGAGTTGCGCTGTCACTGGTACCAAGCTGTACCAGACTTTGCCTTTCCTTTGGATAACGTTGGTGGCGTGGAGAGAGGAGACTGATATGCATGGGCGACCGCTGGTCTTCCATAAACAACCTTCCTGGACTTGTGCCTCGCTGAAGAACTTTCTAGGTGCAATCCCATGGTTATTTATGACTGAAGGGGATCTTTATGTAGGTGCGTATGTATGTATGTATATATTTCCCTTTTTTTGCAAGAAACTGGAGTCAGCTGACGTTGGTTATATATAGGCAATCTTATCTTACACAAACCTTAAACGATCTTCATGGACTATTCGTGACCGTACACTCAATACGCATAACATCGAAGCATCAAGCGAAAGCCTCCGCATGGTAGCCCTATCTTCTAGAATTCCCAGGCGAATCTCCATCAGATCCCTTCTTATTATCTTATCTTATCCATTTAAAACTTTGGCCCTGGATGTGGATTACATGAAACATAAGGATGGGGCGGTTACGGCGTTCCAGCCTTGGGATTTCGCAACAGCAACAACTTGTACTCCTACTACCAAGCTTTATGCAAATCCAGTACATATTTAACAACCAAGCACTATACACATGGCTACCGTAGGCGCCAGTTCATGCAGTGAAACACACAAATACATTTACAACAACGACACTATTGATCATGTAATTGTTAACATATTTAACACAGGGAACATCACAAATTTATTTGAAAATATCCATAAGGCGAGGTAAAGAAAAAAAAGAACAAAGAAAATATTTATCATTATCAAATATGTTTAACTAAACTCGACAAATGCAGTGGAAAGAAACTCAGATCATCTTCGGTTTTTTTTTTGCTGTTTTGCAACTTCAGCAAAACTCTACAAATTCTATTATTATTTGTGAAGTATTTTGGGGAGATTAAGTTAATATATAATATCGTACATTGGTTGCACAGAGAATTAGAGTAGTATATAGAATAAATTATGTTTATTTAATGATTCTTCCATCAACTAATTCGCCAAGTGCAAAGACGTCTATGCATTACTGGTAAGGTCATAATAAAAATAATCTCCCGAATTCAAATGAATATTAACGAGTTGTTTTTCATGTTTGTTGCCATTACAGCATTATTTTTTTCTTTTTAGTTTATTTTTCTTCATCTTCCAATATCAAATATGTTAACATTAAGCTAACAACGGTTTTCAAGCGGATAGCTTCTCGAAGTAATATAATCTTTCAGTTATAAAATATTCAAAAGGAACTTACCTCATTGAATGAACTTTGTAAAACAACTGACTGGAATTCACTAAAGCTTTCACGTTACCATGCAGTTCCTAAAGGTGATGAACATACAGTATATTATATACATGCAAAGGGACAAGCAATATGCATTATTGTCATTAACTTGACAGTTAGGCGTTTGCAGTTCATTGTACCAGTCGGGCAGTGCAGTGGGTAACGAGCCACCCTTGCAGTCTACAGGAAATTAGTGGTGGTGGAGGGGATGGATAAGCGATGTAATTGATCTAACATCATATGACGGAGAAAAAACATTTGGGCAGTCTATTCCAGAGGAGTTTCAATTTGGAGAAAATGGTACTTATTTTATAGACCCCGGAGGAATACGAACTGGGAGCGTAAGGACGGACGAAATGCGGCTAAACATTCTACCCGGTGTGCTAACGATTCTGCCAGCTCGCCACCTTCTTAATAATAATCCTTTCTACTATAGGTACAAGGACTGAAATTTGGGGGATGGGGCCAGTCGATTAGATCAACCCCAGTACGTAACTGGCGCTTAACTTATCGACCCCAAGACGATGAAAGGCAAAGTCGACCTCAGCGAAATTTGAACTCAAGTAGTAGCGACAGGCGAAATACTGCTAAGCATTTTGTCCGGCGTATTACAATGATAATATTACAATGAGTTCCTCAGGTCTTTCGGATACTTATGCTTGGAAAACAAAATATAGAATTGACGAGGTTATGTCGGAATCATCATCATAATGCATTCCATATTTAGTACCACAAGGAGGTCTGCTGAAATTGAAGGAAGTATAAATTTCTCTCAAATCTCGATGAACTTCCAAGGCGCAGTAGCAATTAAAGTTAAAAACGGATGAGAGATGTATCTCCACTTATATAGACCGTTAGTTTGTTTATCTTACATAGTATTGCCATATTGTGGTATATTTATTTTTAACTATAGGAACTGAAGCACTGTGTACTAGTATTTCTGGAAGACCAATAGTAAAAAACATTGCCTCTACATTTTAAAACCAAACGACACAGGCATGAATTCATGGATTGTTTTTACATTTGAGGACATTGAAATATTTGAGGGCATTGAAATATTTGAGGTAGTGAAGTTGTGTTGCTAGTGTCCTTATTGTGATTGACGGTCAAGTTACTTTAGACAGGAATCGAAACGGACGTATGAAAAAGAAATTTATTAATTATCATAATAAATAACCTACCACTCTTATCCCAAATGCATCGACATGTGATGTGTTCTGTAGATGGACGAGAAATCGAAGGAGACCATTAATGTTCAATTCAATGTTGTCTGATTGGAAATGTATCTTTGGTCTACTAATGGCGGATATTTCTACCGTTGTCTCACTGTTTGGAAATGATTCGCCAATCTAAAGCAAATCAAAAGAACAGAATGCATATATAAATTAATTAATTAGCACAATCACGCAGCTTTAAGTGTATTGATTTTTATAGCAGAAACAGCTAGAAGCCAATGAAGTTGATTATATAATTTCTGTTCCCTTGTCAGTAATTAATTCATATATATATATATATATATATATATATATTACATAATTATATCATTTTTATATTTTTACTTAGAAATAATGTCTTGATCTTAAGAAGAATAACATGAAGAGTCCAAGACACGTTGATGAAACAATACAATGAGCTGTTCACGTTCTGAGGCCGCCAGATCGTCAGTGTGTAAAAATAACATTTTGCCGGACAGCAATAAGGAGAAGATAGGAGAATTTACAAAAGCCACATAAATCTTTCAAAAGACCCTGAAGGCTGTCAAAGACGCTAGGAGAACAAAAAACACTTAACTAATCGAGAAAGATTGAAAACTGTCTCCAACGACGCAACCATACGCTGGATTAACTAATTTATTTATACATAATTTTCAGTATATTTTATTGTTTAACTGTTCACAGATTTTGCTTAACTCCGCTTCAAGATATCGGAGACTATCATGACATTAATTTTTATTTATTGATATAATACTTCATGGCAAGATTTAATCTAAATATGTACATTTTATAAATACTAGCACCCCCGCATTGCGAAGGAAATGTGTTCATAAAAATCTTAGCACAACGTGCTTTAAATGATATTAAAACTAAGCTACATCAAATATACTCTTACCCAAAATTAGTGTCTTGAGCATTGGTTAGAAATCATAATTTTAATTCCACTAATTTCTGTTCACCACGGGGGTTAAGGTGGATCAAATAAGCATTCCTTGAATACTGGAATCAATTTAATTAAGCGTGGCCCCACTCATAAAAATGTTGTACACTTGTACTTTACCGAAAGAAATATTCAGTATCTTAATAAATGAAAAGCAAATATTAAAAACAACAACAAAAAGAACTGTTTTCAAACCTGTGGAATGAGTCTTCCGATACAAATTGTCTCCTCTGAGCATGTCGTCATCAAGAGTTCGCTTTGTGCGGCCGGCAGCTGAATGGTGAAAGAATACATTTGAATCACTTTTAATAAGTTTGTATTATTATTGTACTGAAGGCGCGTGGCTGAGTGGCTAGGGTATTTGGCTCACGATCATGAGTTCAATACCTGGCGGCGCGTTGTGCCCTTGGCAAGACGCTTTATTTCACGTTGTTCCAGTCCACTCAGCTGGCAAAAATGAGTAGTACCTGTATTTCAAAGGGCCAGCCTTATTACATTCTGTGTCACGCTGAATCTCCTCGAGAACTGCATTAAGGATATACATGTCAGTGGAGTAGTCAGCCACCTACACGCTAGTCTCACGAGCAGGCTGTTCCATTGATCGGATCAACCGGAACCCTCATCGCCGTAGCCGACGGAGTGTCACACCATCTCCATTATAATTGAAAGAAGTTTTGAAGTAGA
Source organism: Octopus bimaculoides (assembly GCF_001194135.2). Taxonomy (NCBI): domain Eukaryota; kingdom Metazoa; phylum Mollusca; class Cephalopoda; order Octopoda; family Octopodidae; genus Octopus; species Octopus bimaculoides. The sequence continues at coordinate 126,271,491 of NC_068985.1, forward strand.
TTTTAACAGAAATAATAAATTCGATGTGCACTAACTTGGCACTAACAACGAGCGACGAGTTCAATGAAAGCGTCAAAACACAGCCTATTATTGGTTCAGTCGGAAAAGTAGGGCCTGCAGGCGATAGATACAGAGATCGACCTTCAGCCTGTCTGTTGTCCCTCTTCTGTCTTAAATGAATGATTAAAACATTGTCATATAACAAGCTTATAATCACACACACACACACACATTCACGTACAGATATACACACGAAAGGGAAACAAATACTGGAACTATATAAATTAGCACAAGCTTGGCTTATGTAATAATGGGATTGAATGCACAACGATAGAGTTCCTGGTTAAATCTGAGTGCACAGAATCTTGGGCATGTGTCTGCTACTGTAGCTCCAGGTTTGCTCTTTTCTGTCTTGGTCAAAATCTGTCTGCATCGCTTCGCTTCAGTTAGCAACGTCTTCCCAAACACAAGTACTTCGATACCATATTGTAATGAATATAGTAGTAGTAGTAGCAGCAGCAGTCTGCATGACATTATGAGGCAGAGAATTTCAATGTCTCCCTCTCCAGATATATGTGTGTGTGTGTGTGTGTGTGTGTGTGTGTGTGTAATATTTTGTTAGCAATGACTTAGAAGAGTCTACCAGTGGTCCTGACTAATACTGGTCAAACTTCGAGGTCACCACCAACAAAATTATAATAAATATTCGATTTTATAAACGCATTGAATTTTTTGTTTGTTTTTGTTTGTTTTTGTTTTAAAAACCTTTTTAAGAGTATGCATATATATTGTGCTGAAGGGTCGTTCTTTATGTTACTTGTCTTGTTTTCCATTTGTTTCTCTCGTTTTTCGCATATCCAAGTTTGCCTTCGTATTTCATGTTGTTTACGCTTTGTGACGTCCTGTACCCATGTATGCATATATATATATATATATATATATATACGC
>NC_068985.1:126272448-126279356 GCF_001194135.2 Octopus bimaculoides
ACGCTTTGTGACGTCCTGTACCCATGTATGCATATATATATATATATATATATATATACGCACGCACACAATATGTATATATGTATTCAAGCATACATACTTTAAACTCCTTCCAGTTGTGGGACCCTGGTTCGAGGGTTCCAGGATTTTGACAAATGTATGACCTGGATCTCCGTCTGTTACAACGACGAGTGTTCCAGTTGACACGATCACCCGAACAGCCTTCTCGTGAAATTAACGTGCAAGTGGCTGACCAATCCACAGGCACGAGTGCCCTTAACGTAATTCTGAGGGGGGTTCAGGATGATACAAAATGTGACAGATCTGGCCCTTTGAAATACAGGCACTGCTCATATTTACCGGCTGAGTGGAATGAAGCATCGAGAAATAAAGTGTCTTGCTCAAGGACACAACGCGCCACTGGGAATCGAACACAGAACCGTAGGATTGTGTGCTGAATACCCTAGCCACAAAGCCACGCGCCTTCACAGAAATGTCGAACCACCTCTAAGCCACTATTGCTCTCAGGTCTCCTCTGACCCAGAGAAATAGCAATTATCAGGACCCCGGTTATGGGTTAACTAGCTTGTTATTGAATTACCTCTGGAAGAAGGTCACTCACAGATATCTAAACGGACCCAGGGCAGATGAAGCTTTGCAGTTCTTTATTTTCCCCTTTAAGAGAAGGAGCTCGTGGCACTTGTTATTCCAGACCGATACAAGTTCGAAGGACGTAAGAATGGGACTGGCTCTGTACAGACCATGCCCACTAAAATGATACAGGTATATATCATTTGCAGATATGTATGTTTATATTGTGATTTTAGCATAGGCGGTTTGTAATGTATCAATTACTAGAACGGAAAGTGCCATATTTTTTTATCACAGATTGAGGAAGAATTCCTATTTAGCCTGACATTTTTTTAAAGAGCTCCTTCTAACGGGTTATCTAACTAAGAATGGTATTATATTCCATTACAGTATTCGGATTTTAGAATGTGAAAATATTCCTAATGCATTGTCTATTTTGTACATGGTCTAAGAATGTTCTCATACGCCAACTATCAAGGAACTGAATGCTTTTCTGTTGCCTTTTCACCTTACCATTAGTGGCAAAGTCTAAGATTCTCTGAGCAGCTCTAGCAAGGCTGTAGTATTCCAGAGTTGTTACTGTAGTGATATGAGAAGACTTAGCTTCACTACTGCATTACTAACATTATATTTTTCATTAATTATAATTGATTATAATTTCATGGTTGTCTCCTCTGCATTTCTTGATCAGAATTGATCATTAAGCTAATTATTGTCTCTCCTCACTACAGTTTGTAAAGTTATAAATTGTTACAATATAATCTATGTATTGATAGGAGAAACGTATATGTTTGTTTAAAGAATACTATTTAAAAGTGTTTGGGAAGTTTTGTAGAGTGGGTATAGAATATGTTTTGATGCGATAAAAAGCATTGGTATAAAATGAACAAAACTGTGTTCTAGCAATTTATGCATATATGTTTAGTAGAGAAGATCTAGAACTGTTTAGTAAAGAAAATTATGTGCTTAATGGACTTCATTATCTTTTAATAAGAATGGCATACGTGGTTGGTTGAGAAAACAAGTTGTTTCGAGGAAATTAGAATGTATTGTCAAAGTACACATATGCGTTTCGGAGAGAAGATATGGATGCTCGGTTGGCAATACTTTGCTTTGATGAGGTAGGCATATTTTTTTAATGGAGAAAATATAGGTATTTAGTGGATAGTATTATATTTAAAGACATACATACGTGTTTAGAGGAAAAGACATATTGAAGTACGTGATGTTTATGAGCTGCAAATGACCAAGAATCTACTACATAGTTTGAGATGACTACGTAGATCATTTTGCCGTTGTCACTGACGTAAGGGAGGTGGCCTGGATGAAATGGTATGACGTCATTATCGTTGAACCATGAGATTTTCGCCTGAAAGATAGGAAAGAAGTAACATGATCGGAAAAGTAAATAGACACAGTAGATATAATAGAACAAACGCATATCATGATGATAGGTGTAAACATGGCTTCTTATAGATAGATAGATAGATAGATAGATAGATAGATAGGTTTTTAGCATTGGTACAAAGTTACAAAATCACTAATATGTACGGAGTCTATAATCGATAAAATTAACCTGGGATTTGACTGGGATTTGAGCTTATAGACCCTAGAAGGATGAAAATCAAAGTCGACGTCTATAAGTTATGAACTCAGAACGTACAGTAATAAAATGAAATCTTCTAGGCATTGCTTTCATTGATCTGTCAATTCTGCCATCCATTACCCAAGATGCATTATTGATTGTTACACAGGCATACAACTTCAAATTTTGACGGAGGATAACGTTGCTTTTGTCATGTCTAGTACTTGTCTTGGCATGTTTTATCAACCACGGAAGGATGAACAACGCTGTTGACACCAGCAGGATTTGAGCGCAGAATGTAAAGACATAATTAATTACTTACGGCAATGCATTTTGCTCCACGCTCTAACGATGTTCGAATTTTCTCCCACTGAAGCATAAGTATTTAATTCTACGAGTAACACAAGGATTGAAACTTGGTAACGCGGGACATGTCGACTATATTAAGCCCAGTATTAGACAAGTATTTCATTGTATCAACCATGGAGGAATAAAAGGTGAAGGTTGTCCTTGGCAGTATTTGAACTCGGAATGCAAAGAACCGGAAAAAATGTCGCATAGCATTAGTCTAACGACTCTGCTAGCTTGCCTTTCCTAAGCGTGCCAAGTGTTACCAACGTGTATGTAAGCTTTTTAGTTTTGTATGTAAACATACAGCTGTTCACTAATATTCGGGTATTTGCGTTTACATAAAATTTTGTGTCTCAAATATAACCACCACCACCACAAAAAAATGAATAATTTACTGGATTCCGCATCTCCTTAGCAAGTTCTCTACAATTGTTGCGATGTTTATTTAAAGAAATAGGCACTTGGTAACCAAACTCATACAGAGGCATAAGAAAATATTAAAAAAAAATTTTTGATTATGATACAAGCTCGTGTATTTCTGAAATATTTTGGTTACAGCCAAATGCAATACGAATGCAAAGGAAATTTTAAAAAATGACATCAATTGTGAAAGAAATTTATATCGGTTTGGTGAGAGACCATCTTTGCCTCTACTTCTCATATCACTAAGTAATTAGACACCGAACTGTTTGAGACTAATGTTACCCTTGGTTGTGAATAACAAATCGACTTACCTTATGCTCCAATTGCATGTATAACGTCGTCAAGAGTGGGTCATTAACCAATCTATAATCTAACATGAAATCATATCCGATTGGTACCTGCACTGAAACAAACGAAAAAGAGATCGAATCATTTATAGCCACTCTAAATCGGAATGCCACCATATTTTTTATTCTATACATTATAAAAGATAAAAGCCTACATCGATCCCAGTCAAAATTAAACTGGAAGCCGAAGAGACGAAGCTAAATACTGTCAAGCGTTTAATTTTTTTCCCAATGTCATTCCAACTCTTCATTTGAGAAGCAAATTCGAAACACTAGCGTAGTTGTGTTACTTATTTTATAGCCTCCAAGAATCGATATTTATGACATCGAAACTGAAGAAACGAAACTAAAAAATTCCAAGTATTTAATTTTCGCTCTCATGTCATTGCAACTAAATTGCTTTAAGAGCTAAACATCGTATATTCAAAACGCGCACCAATGATGGGGTGCGAGCTGAGAATATTTCAGTTGGTACTCAGATACTCAGCTGGAGCAATACACCTATCTAAACACTAACAACTCAGCAAAATACATGAGTAAATTAATTTACTGAATGTTCGGCCAACAGAATTATCTACTCAATGAATTATAATATAATCGATCATGTATTCCGCAGACCTTAATGTAATCATTGGTTGAACCAGTGGGATGAATTTATGACCATGCTAACACTTCAACTTGCAGTTTCTGTCTACCCTTTAGTCAGGCAAGGCAGGTATGCCCATTTATTGTTTTTTTTTTCAGCTGCAGAAAAGAAGTTATCTGCAGACTGATGATCTGAACCGAATGCTTGCTATGGAAAGTGAATTCCAATAGAAGACACCCAGTAACAGAATAAAACTATTATCACTCAAGAACTCAGAACAGAAGAATATAAATATCGCAAGGCCTTTCATCCGACATTCTAGCAATTCCATCAATTCATCGTTCTGGGCGGGAACTTCAGTTTACCAACGCTTAAAAGATAAAAGGAAAAGGTGTCTTTGGCGATATTTGAACTCAGAGAGCAGGAAGTCGGAACAACTACCTCTTCACACAGGTCCCGTTTACATGATTGCGAATTGAAACTGTAAACCCTCCGGCCATCCTGCGCTCATGTTCCCTTGCAGTAATTGATAAACCACGTGCTCACAGCCGGAACACCATCACCAGCAGCAGCAGCAGCTGTAGTAGTAGTAGTAGTAGTAGTAGTAGCGGCGGCAGTGGGGACAGCAGTGACGGCAGTTGTAAAATGTCATTTCGTACTATCAGATTTTCGGTTGTTCATCACAATTCTATGATGAGGTCCACTCCTTTAATGATGAGAGCTTTGATAGCTATACGCTCCTACTTCGAACTCACAAGCTCAACTGCAAGCAAGGCACACACATAAGCGCGCTCGTATTCAATGTAACGTTGTGAAACTGCTAAGTATAGTTATAAAAAAAAAATGCTATTACGAAATGGTTTCTCGCTGATATTTTTTATCCCCAGCTCCAACAGAAAAGTTTCAGCTTTGCATTGAAAAATAGGAAAATATGTGTGAAGCATACAGTGACTTTAATTATTTACAATTAAAAAATAAAAGATGTACTGCTACATGTGTACCAATTTATAACGCTGAATGTCTCGGTTATTTAATGTTAAGCTAAACGTCTTTAGCAGGTATACATCAGAGCACAGCGCCGGTCAGTAAGGTAAATCTGTCTTTATTAGAGCCGTTTACCATGAGCTAATGAGGTGACTTCTGCTTGAGTCGACGAGAGAGTATCTCTACATGACTTCATATCCTAGAAGCAGCAGCCAAATGCCATCACATTACACCATATCGTTTTAGAAAATAAAACGTTGGATATGGTCATCAGATCATATTTCCTGCGAAAAGATGTGATGGTTATGGTCGGAACGTTTTTGAACATAGATCTTCTAGATCTATATTAGCTAAACAACAACAGCATTCTATTTATCTTGAACTCATGTAATACATTTATATGGTTGCTCGATCAGCAAGGCGTATCAGCAATATTTCCCTCAAACCACACCCCATCATCTTAAAAAGAAAAGGAGAAACTGGATAATGTAGTCCAGAGTTAAAAAAAAAAAGGTTCATAGATTTTAGTAACAGGACCAACACCTTCAAAAACAAAATATGTCTAGTACAGACATAATACCCATTAGCGCTTCAGAAAATATATTTATATTTGTTAAGACAACGTATTCTTATGAGATTAACAAAGTCTTATTACAGAACAGCATTGCAAAATGGTAGAAAGAAAAAAGGTTAAAAGAATCATGTACAACAATATCAACACAAAAATACAATCTAAAGAGAAAGACCGAGAAATCCAGTAAAATAAAATTTTAGGAGCATCAGAAGTGACCAAGAGGTAATGGGCATCCTATTTGCCACACTGATCAGCTAAGCGGAATGCTATGAAGGATGATCTTCACAATATAATAGTAAATGTACGATCGATGAGGGCTGATCTTAACAATATAATAGTAAAAATTCCATCGTCTTGTTTAGCGTCACCACTTGATCCTAGGATCCTTTTAGCAGGTTGTACTCAATTGCAAGTATCTGGACTAGGTCGTAAATCTCAGAACCGCTCATTATCTTGGTGCCGCTTCTTACTGTTGCAAACTACCAGTCGTTGAGAGTCCCCCACACACATCTTTTCTTCTCTTATAGTCTCAGACACCTTAAAACAGTGTGGCTGCTGGCCCTTCCTTCACTGACCACACACCAAAAAAAGATATAACCTACGAGTAAATTTAGAAAACTGAATGTAGTAGACTGACTGTATTAATCTGGATGTGAAAATTAAAAGGCACACAAGAGGGACTCGAACCAAAAGAGTTGGATATTGTACCTATTAAGTTTCTACTTACATGGAAAATTAATGATTTGTTCATATCCGTTGTCGTTGATGACCGCCACAGCTTTCTCGCACATCTGTCAAATAAAGTGAAACATTTGTCACATGAACCATTTATGAATATTCCTTCCTACTATATGCACAAGGCTTGAAAAATCTGGCAAGTGAGTAGTTAGTCGATTATATCGACGCTAGTGTTTTGATAGTTATTTTAAAGACTCCGAAAAGATGAAAGGCAAATTTGACCTCGGTGGAATTTGATCTCAGAAGGTAAGGATGGATGAAATCCCACTTAACACTTTGTTCGGCGTTTTTTAGCAAATAAAATAATTTGCTAGGCGAAGTCTTCATCAGCAGATTAAACATATAAGCACGAGGCAATCCAGCATATGCCCCGTACTTATACATTCTAATTTTTCAAATCTACCGCACAAGTGCAGTAAATAAAAATAAAAATAATGCCGGCGTTTCATTCAAAAATTTTCCAGAAAAAAATTATCAATAATTAATAGATGGTTTATGTTTTTATTTTTCATTCCCTTCGAAGTTTATCCCTAATAGTGGTTTGGATCTTTGCTGTTCCTTCTAGCGTGCAAGGAATCCTATGACGGATACCTCTTATGTGCTTAAACGTACACTGTATTTATATGAATAATACATAGTCTATTGACTAAATTTTTTACACGCTAGGCCACTGGTAGTAGAAATTTCTAATATTTCTTATTACCCTGATATTATTAATTATATATATAT
>NC_068985.1:126279526-126280400 GCF_001194135.2 Octopus bimaculoides
TATATATATATATATATATATATGATATAAATGCACACATTGACACAGGACGCCACGGAATGCAAACAACATGAAATACGAAACAGGAAAACATAGAATACGAACGTTTTGGCGAACAATGAAGGAAACAAATGGAAAACAAGACAAGCAACATAAAGAATAATTCTTCATCAGTTGTCGGCTGTTTTTCTACTCTATATTTCAAGCAATTCACGACAAGATACGTCTTTGCCAAAACAGTTGCTCCCGCAAAGCAAATTAAATAAAATTTGGGATTTTGCGGAGGGTCAAAGTTGGTAACAAAAATAGGACAGTGAAAACAAACAGGATGGGCTGCTAAGCCTAAACGACTGGCGAACACTGAATGAACAAGCTCTGACAGGAGACGGGAAAGAGTACATCTTATCCCTGCGGCTAATCAAAAGGAAAGAAAGAACTCGAGTAGGAAAAGAAAGATGGCTGGTGGTCACGTGTGAGCAATGAGAGAGTAAAGGAGGAAGAATGAGGAAGAGAGAAGGAGGAAGAATGAGGAAGAGAGAAGGAGACAGACAGAGAACGGTAAAGGGGAGAGGAAAAGAATTAGTGAAAGGATGAAACAGAAAAGAACGAAAGGGGGAGAAGGGGAGATAAAAAGAATTAGAGAAAGGAAGAAAGAGGATACAAAAGAAAAATAGAACAGAACAAGTGTCGCATCAGAATTACGATAAAACTTACTTGGAAATGGATGCGTGGGGTTCAATCATATAATAATATAAATAATATATATACACATGCATACACACATACATATATGCACACACGCACACATATATATACAATTATATATTTATATATACTTATATATATATATATATATATATATATATATATATAC
>NC_068985.1:126281081-126281228 GCF_001194135.2 Octopus bimaculoides
TATGTGTGTGTGTGTGTGTGTGTGTGTGTGTGTGTGCATACACATGTATGTCTGTATGTGTGTATGTGTGGAGGTGCAATGGCCCAGTGGTTTGGGCAGCGGTCATAGAATCGCGGTTTCGATTCCCAGACCGGGCGTTGTGAGTGT
>NC_068985.1:126281667-126283780 GCF_001194135.2 Octopus bimaculoides
ATATATATATATATATACAATTATATATTTATATATAATTATATATATATACAATTATATATTTACATATAATTGTATATATATGTTTATATGTATATATGTGTGTGTGTGTATACATGCAAATATATTTTCTTTTTCTCTCCCTCGCGCACACACGCACACAAACAAACAAACAAACAACAATAAAGAACGCCAAAATTAATCAGAAACGAACGAAAAAAGTCGTAAACCTTGAAATTCCAACAACATAAGAGACACATACATTTTTTAAAACAACCTCCTTTGTTTAATAATAATAAAAAGAAAAGGAAATGGATAAGATAGGTTCTAGAAACAGAGCCAACGCATTTCAAAACAAAATACGCTTAGTACAGACATAATGATCATAAGCTCTTCAGGAAACATAATTATAATCGTCGATAAGACAAGGGATTTTTGAGAGATTAACAAAAGCTTATAAGAGTACGACATCACAAAATGATAAAAAAAAATGCTAACCGAATCATATATAACGATATCAACACAGAAGAACAATCTATAGAGAAAGACCGAGCAATCCAATGAATTAAAAATAGCCCGAGAGGCAAGTAAATTTAAAGTAGATTTTAATTCACTAAAAGTGCTACTGACTTCTGCTAGTAAGACTGTCAGAGATAACAGTTTACGAATTACCTACAGTAGTAACTGAAAACAGTTTGGAGCTGATTTTAACTGTAGAATCTAGAAACGATGTAACTATTTCGATTGTTTACGACCGATAAATAAATTACCAGTCAAATAATAGAGTCGATATAACCGACTGATTTCCCCTCTAATATTTCTGGCGTTTTGTTTTATGTCAGACATAATTATACTGTACAGCAATTTTTTTTTCTATCTTTGGTCAGTAAATGTTATTTTCCTATATTGCTTCTATCTAGCAATCAAAAGAAATTCCCTTCAGATTCTGATTTTGTCACCCGGACATCAAGGTTTTGAAACTAACCTATTTTCCATTACGTTGGAGATAATAAAGTAGTGGTGATCCCAAAACGAGCGTGCGTGTTCGTGTGTATGTGAGAGTGTGTAAGTGTGTATGTGTGGATTGGTGCTGGTGATCTTGACGTGTGGAAGGGTGGGTGTGCAGGTGTGTGGATGAGTGTATAGGTGCTGGGAAGTGGAGGCCTTCCGAATGGTCGTTTCTGCTCGCCCGGGTGCCACTCGACAACTGCGCGGGTCCACCGATTATCGGTGAGCCGGGCGACGTGTCCAGCCCATCTAAACTTGCTACGTGTATATTCTACGATGACATCCCTCACGCCGGACTTCAGTCTGATGACCTAGCTACTGATGTACTCTCTCAACGAGATTCTAAGCATTGACCTCTCCATGTCTCTTTGAGCCGTTACTAATCTCTGCTCTTCTCTCTTTGTTGTAGCCCATGTTTCACTACCATATAACATTGTAGGCAGAACTGTGCTATTAATGAGGTTGGCGCGGGTGGTCCTGTCCAACCTTCCCTTGAGCACATCCCTTATGCCATTAAACGCCTTCCTTCCGGTCATTATTCTCCTTGAGATCTCCTTTTCGATGTCTCGGCACATATTCACTTCCCGTCCCAGGTAGACATATTCCTTTACTGCCTCTATTTCATCATTGCCGACCGACCACCATTCGACCTGTTGCTACGTTGTCGGACCGCATGAACTTCGTTTTCATGTGGTTCACTTTGAGACCTACTTCAGAGCTTTTGATGTCGAGCTCTGTCAGCATGGGCTGAAGCTGATCCGTGGTTTCAGCGATGATTACGATGTCATCAGCAAAACGGAAGCGGCTGAGTAGCTCGCCATTGATGTTGACACCGCCTTGCCAGTCGATGCCTCTGATGATCTGCTCGAGACATGCAGTGAAAAGTTTTGGAGACATCGCATCTCCTTGCTTTATTCCCTTCTCGACCGGCACTCGTACAGGTGATGACAGCAGAGCTATGTCGGTGGTGCATTCGGAACTTGCCTCTCTGAGCAGTTGCACACATTGCGCCTCGACTCCTTGCCTCTGCAGCGAGTTCAGCACTGCGTTGGTTTCGACGCTGTCGAAGACCTTATATATATATATATATATATATATATATATA